>NC_067147.1:17362859-17525359 GCF_903995435.1 Acomys russatus | reverse complement strand
TATTATTATTATTTATTATTTGATCCTAAGGTAATAAGGAAAATGCTTTTTTTTTTTTTTTTTTTTTTAAAAAGGAGCTTTGCACTTCAGATAGATATGGTGTCCTACATACTACATTCAAAAGCTGTCGGTACAGCAGCAGTGAGACAATCCTTCAAAGGACTTAATTGCAGACTCATTCTTATTTTCTTCTGAAGAGGTTCCTTTGTAGAAGTGATGATCAGTCTAGTTAGGAGTCACACCCCAGTTCCCAGTGCAAGCATTTCTCCTCTACTGAGTTACTAGAACATGTTATGTGCATTACCCATCTGTGTCTGACCTTAATAATTTACTTTTTTGGCTTACCTATTTAGTTTTGTGTATGATGCTTATAACTCAGTGAATGGTCTTTATGCAAAGAGTGAACAGGTTCTCAAGATTATCTTTAAAAACGGGTGTGTTCATTTAAATATGTTTAATAATTATTTAACTTGTGAAAGTAGTCTGTTGGGTTTTCTTATAGTGTATTTTCTCAACTCATTTATCAATTACATACTTTGGATTCATCATAGATCAATGAAGGATTCTAGCATCAGTTTTTATCTCTTTTGGCCAGAACATTAGGAAATTCAAGCCAACAAATTCATTACAAATATGCAGTTATAATAAAAGGTCTTGTCAGTTTTAGTAGATTGATATTTTAAGGAAATAGAAACTTGACTGTGTAGCTGGCATTAGCCACTTTGTGGGTTTCTTTTTTCCCACTCTTTTTCTTCTACCCTTTCAACCGCCTAACACTAAATAGGAGACAAAAAAGGATAGAGGGGAAGGGAAAGGGGGCAAATTAACACTAGACTACTTCCTGCTGATTAGGGACTTTGAGTTCCTTGGGCACAAGTTTGTCCTTCAAAGTCAGGGCATCTAATTTCTTCTTGTTGATTCTTCCTTGAGACTGACAACTTTAGCAAGCTGCGACCAATAGCAAGCAACAATAACCACCAACCAAACAACAACCCACTCTACTTCTCAGAGCCCCAGGATTTATATTTCCTCTGAAAAGCCCCCAGAATTCCAAATGTCACACGGTAGCAGAGAGTATCTGCAGCTGGAAAAAGACCATGCCTCTGATATCAGGAGCATGAGGCAAATCATACTCAGCTGCTGTGAAGCTGTCCCATATGCCCACACCTGAAATTAAAACAAAAAACATATTCTTACAATATTTCTGTGTTTTTAAAAAGATTTATTTGTTTATTATTATGTACTCAGTGCTCTGATTGCATGTACTCCTGCAAGCCAGAAGAGGGCGCCATATCACATTACAGATGGTTGTGAGCCACCATGTGGTTGCTGGGAATTGAACTCAGGACCTTTGGAAGAGCAGGCAGTGCTCTTAACCACTGAGCCATCTCTCCAGCCCTATTTCTGTGTTTTTTTTAAGGGAACCAAAATTCCAAAATTCTCACTACATGGTTGCCTACACTTTATTCTATGATGAAGAATAGCTTATACAAGCAAGGAGTTCTTCCCTCTCCAGGCTTTTCCTTTTACATGTGCACAGAGATTTCTTCCACCATCCAGGCTGGCTAACAGGTGGTGCAAAAACCAATAAACAGATCATTTCAAAAATTCACTGTAATGTTATGTGTGTTTACGTCTGTGAGTATGTACGTGTGGTGCGCATTTGGTCTACGTGTATGAGGCACGTAAGCGGGTGCATGCACCTGCATGCAGAAGTCAGAGAAGGGCATTGGGTGTCCTGACCTATCAGTTTGCGTAGTTTCCATATCAAGAGGCATCTCACTGAGTCTGAAGTTAGGCTTATAGCCACCAAGTCTTTATACTGCCTCCCCACCCCCACCCAGTGCCTGGCCACACCCAACCTCTTATATGGGTGCTGAGCATTTGAATTCAGGCTCTCATAGTTTTGTAGCCAGTGCTCGTACCCACTAGCCACCTTCCCAGCTCCTTAACATTCTTATAAAAAGAAAAAGTGTCGTAGGAATTCAAGATAACAATGTTTACAAATGGACAAATCTATATCGTTACTTCTTGGAGATGGGTAGATACTTTTACACTATAAGGAAAAAGGCAATGAGAAGGTACCCTTGCAATTTTTAAGCCCATTCCTGACTTAGTCAGTAATTTTCATATCAATAGCAACTCCAAGGGTCTCTTCTTGTTTCAGAGAGTCATATTGGGTTGCTACACTGGACATTTCTAGGTTTTATCCTGCGTTGACTTCTATGATTCTGAAATTACATCTTCCATGCCTGAAGGATTCATTCTCTGTTCTTTAGTGCCATCCTTACCTAAGTTAAGTGTTGTGTTTCTTGAGTCATTGATTTTAATTTGCTTCTTTGTAATAAGCACAGTGTAAAAGTTTTAGATAAGAAACAAACCTGAAATAATGAGAATTACTTTAGGATCACACGATATAAAAATACTGAGTCTATTTGCTGTTTTTATTCCTACCAAAGTTCTTTCCTGATATATTATTGTGAAATTGTTACCTATTTGTCAAAACATAAACAATATTGCTTTCTTAATATTCAATCAGTTGATGAGCCTATTTATTACAAATGATATTCTGTTTTAGTCCAAATAAACTGTTTATACAAGGCAAAACTCATTCTAATACTAAGTATTAGTGAATTTTATTGTTGTTTAGATCTACATAAAGCATGGTTGTTCTCTGTAATTTAAGTTAAATGAGATCAAAATAATTGAATGATCATTGAACTTGTATTAAGACTGTTTTGGAGAGCGACAAAGATGTTATGCAGGGTGTAGAGTGTTAGTGGATGGGGAACAGGGAGATGGCTCCATGGTTAGCATTTCTCATTCTTTGAGAGGACCTGACTTTTATTCATAGTTTCCATGTCAGATGGCTCACACTGACCTGTACTTACAGTTTAGGCTATTTTACTGCCTTTTAGGGCTCCCAGTGGCACCTCCATACAAGTGATGTGTGTGTGTGTGTGTGTGTGTGTGTGTGTGTGTATACACACAAGTAAATGTTAAAAATATTGAAAGGTTATTGGCAATGTTTAAAGGGAACTGAGTACTTTTTAACTGAGGACAGAGGTCACATACAAGATACAAGTTAAAAATGCAAAATCAAACTGTAATGAAAAGCAAATCATGGTAACAAAATATGACTTCCCAGAGTGAAGCGCACAATGTCATAGGTTTTGTTTTTCTGGGACATGGTTGAAAGGAACATCCTAAAACAGCACAATCATAGCCTAGGGACTGATATGTGACATTAAAAAATCAAAGTTATGGATCATAATAATTTATTCACATTTTCAACATCTAACTGTTCTTCCACAGATAACTTTTTTCTCCTACTTTTCTACCAGGGCATGCCAAACACTTTGTCCTTTATAAAAGGCCCCCCTTCCCCCCTTCCCAGAACTTCTCATGTTTTCTCTACTCTAAAGAAGGAAACGACACAATCAAAGCCTAAACTTTGCTTTGCACAGGATGGTTTGGATGGAACCAGATGAGAGAGTTACATTAGGCCAGAAGTGTGGGTCAGAGCATATCAAACCAAAAGCACGAGGCTAGCATCGAGCTTGGAGAATACTGTTCGTATCCTATAATTTAAAGGCTTGCCTATGTAAGGATAAAACTCTTGTCAGTGAACAACAAGTAGAGTGTGTTTTAGAGTGATATCTAGCATGGCTGAAGACCAACAAGTTAGACATGATGGGAAATAAATTGGGTGGAATAACTCTTAATTTAAGTAAGTGCAATTAAAACATGTGACCCATGAAACTGAAATACTCAAGTGGAGATGCAGCTTGTTCACATGTGTGCAATTGCTAGTGCACTAGTGATTGTAAGCAGAGAGGCTTAGGGTAAAGAAGTCTCCGAGCTCGTTCAATATCATCTGAACTCTACAAAAATAAAGTGGTATTTATACCTAAGTTGTATTTTTTTTGTTAAATTTATTATTATTAATTTATTCTTGTTACATCTCAATGTTTATCCCATCCCTTGTGTCCTCCCATTCTTCCCTCCCTCCCATTTTCCCATTATTCCCCTCCCCTATGACTGTTCCTGAGGGGGATTATCTCCCCCTGTATATGCTCATAGGGTATCAAGTCTCTTCTTGGTAACCTGCTGTCCTTCCTCTGAGTGCCACCAGGTCTCCCCCTCCAGGGGACATGGTCAAATATGAGGTACCAGAGTATTTTTTAACAATTGTTTTGAGAAAGCTAATGCTGGAAAACACTTTTTGTGATAATATATTCTGACTGTTACATTTTAAACATATTTGCATACTTTAAAAGGGAAATTTATGTTAAAGGATGTCACACACATATTCACATACTATATTCTAAAAGCTTTGCTTAATAATGTTGAATTTAAATCTTAGGTATTAAAATATATGGTGCTCACTCTCTCTGTTTCTCTCCCCACCCCCGCCACATCTTTCTGCCTAAATTAAAATGATATATCAGATGAAGCTCATCTTCAAAATCCTTCAGTCAATTCCATGTGTGTCTGTGAGTGCTAGTCATAAACTGGGAATGATCTTGATTCTTTTAAGCACACAATTCCATAAACAGGATACTGAATGACTTTCAAGAGCATAAAAGCTTATTTTTTTTTTAATGGGAGATGGTAATAATGCAGTTTTTTGTATAAGGTAGAGTCTTACAGAGAGAACAGGACTGATGTACATATGAACTCACAGAGACCATGACAGTATGCACAAGATCTGCACAGGTTTAAACCAGACAGAGACCTAGCACTGACAGGGAGAAATAGATAAGAAGCTATTTGCAACTGATACTACTAGCTAAAGGTAAAAAAAAAAAAAAAAAAAAAAAGTTTTCTCCTGTGGAATCTCACTGGGATTTCTGGATAAACTTATGTAAACTTGACACACAAACTAGAGTTATTTGAAAGGAGGAGGCCTTACCTGAGGCATGGCTGTGAGTTATTTTCTCTATTAGTGATTGATGGAGAGGGCCCAGCCCACTGTGGGTGGTGCCATCTTGGGTTCTATAAGAAAGCAGGCTGAGCAAGCCAGGTGAAACAAGCTAGTAAGCAGTATTTCTCCATGCCCTCTGCATCAGCTCCTACTTCCAAGTTCCTGCCCTCCTTGAGTTCCTGTCCTGATTTCCTTTGATAATGAACAGTGATGTGGAAGTGTGAGCCAAAGCAAATCCTTTCCTCTCCAGCTTGCAGTTTGGTCATGGCTTTTTCATCACAACAGTGGTAACCTTAACTAAAATACTGGGTTTATTAACCACACAATTCAGCTAGGCCTGGTGCCCAGTATAGTTGGCTAACAGAAAATGAACCCAATGTTATTCTTGTGGATTATTTGGGGTCTCATTTTACTTTATTTGGGTATTTTTGTCTCATTTGTCTTTTGATTGTATGTTTTGGTTTTCAGAGAGAGAAAGGGTATGGGGTAGGCAGCTATGGAAGATCTGGAAAGAATTGGAAAGGAGAAAAAGTGGGAACAAGATATATTTTATTATTTTGTTCAAGAGATGAAGTGTAACAAATAAGTTTTCTCAGTACCTTTGTGGATTTAAAATACTTATAGCAGATTTCAATTTTTCTGTTGTTTAATGCCTCCTTGGACCACAAACTGCTGTTGAACTCTATTTTTCTGATTGCTATTAGTTGGTTGAAAAGGAACTTTTAAAATAAAGCATTTAACATATGCATGAATAAATATCTATTATTTTCTTAAAAAATAAATAACATGTTGTCTCACTATGTCTCCTCAGTTAACCCCGAAATCACTATGAAGACCAAGTTGGACTCAAACTCACAGAAACTCACCTGCCTTTGCCTCCTAGATGCTAAGATTAAAGATTCACATCAACATGCTTGGTTTGCAGCATTAAGAAATAGAGTTATTTAATTATCTTTAATTGCAAATATATGCATGTCTATTTGCATGAGTGCATACATGGATGTTGGTGTCTGAGGAGGCGAGAGGCACTAGATACTCCGGAAGCTGAAGTTACAGGCAGTTGTGAGCCACACGATGTTGGTTCAGGGAACTGATCTCTGATTCTCTTCAACAGCAGTATCTTTTCCTAACTTCTGAGTCATCTCTCCAGTCCACATTTTTAAATGTAATATTTTATTAATTCTTTGATAATTTCCTACATGCATAAAATATACTTTGATCATATTCACCCCTTATTTCTGTACCTGAATCATCCCAGATCTATCTTCCACCCCTCCCCCCTTTTTTATAATGCATTGTGTCCACCTTGTGCTGTCCCTATAGTCCTGAATATGAGGCCATCCACCGGGGCATAATTTACTGACCGGGAGTAAGTACATCCTTAAAGAAAGCTAACTCTCCCTCTTCTTGCAGCCATCAACTGTCAGTAACTCTATAACTAGGTGTGAGCTGCAACATTGAAACAAACAAACCACCAAACAAAAAACTAAAGGAATCCCAGAGTTCTCTAAAATCTTTAAAGGTGGAGGAAACAAAGGGCGATTGGTATATGGTTGGATAGTATTCTCCAGGTGAAAGTTTAATGTTGTTCAAGGTAGTCATTTTATATATATATATTCCTACTTTTGGTATTTTTTATATCCTTGTATTTATTTTGATCTCTTTCACAAGATTTCATTAAATATCCATTTAATCTTTAGTCTAGGTGAAGGTGCAACAAAAAACAGGCATACTTTACTAAGGTTTAACACTTTTTAGCTATTGTTACAGCAGCCTGTGTGTTAGTATCTGTCATACTAGGTCACTTGCCTTTCTTAACACATCAATAGCCTAGCTGTGCTTCATTTATGCCCCATAGTTATTATTATTCATTCATTTGGCGTATACAATATGTCAGACACTATGTTAATTGTTTTAGTATAAAGATTTTTTAAATCATACAACACAATCTCCAAAATACACTTACTCTTAAAAGGACAATGAAAATTCTTCACAATTGTATCCCCACTCTTGGAAAAGACAAAGAAATGATCCAATACACTTCTTAACACATGCTAATACCTAATCCAGAAGCTCAACTATGTGACTGTTGAAAGTGTTCTGCTCACATACCATTGACTAAAACACGGAATATGAAGATATCTGGCTTCAAGAGAGGATGGGAATGTACTTTCATTTGGTAAAACCATGGAGCCAATTAAATTTTTATTGCTGTAATGAAGAAGAGAATGGATATTAGAGAGATAGCTAGCACGGGGCACTTGACTAGACAAACACCAACTAACTTTTCCTGTGATTTCCAAAATACAGTAATAAAATTGAAATGAGACAGATTTGTAGACTAGTCTGAAATTAAGGTGTGGAACTTTCTTCCTATTGGGCTCTAATGAAAACTTCCTAGAGGAAGTTTTGAATTAGATATTTAAGAACTGCAAGGTCATGCATTAGAAAGGGGCGAATACACTCTAAGCTAAGAAAAATATGAAAGAAATTTCACAAGAGATAAATATAAAGTATTTGGTAAAATCAAATTATTTTAGTAAGGATACAGTACAGAATGCCTTTGTACAAGTGAAATAGAGGTGAATAAAGGGATTGGAGCTAGATTGAGGATGTCAGTTTAGTGTTTATTTGGGAGATCATGAAATCAATGGATGGTTTTAAGTGAAGAATTGGTGCAGAAGTCTTGTTACCCAAAATAATTCGGTCTCAACAAGTTAGCTTTCCTGAAATTTCAGAGTTTGAAAGATATTTTTGCCAATTTTTTCTGTGTCCACTGAAAAGTTCAGGTTCAGGCCATAACACAATGTATGAATTTCAGACCCCACTAGCTGTGACTACAGCAGTCTACAGCAGTTTATCACGGCAGGCCTGTTCCCTTCCCTTCCCTACTCCCTTCTCATGCCAAATCTCATGTAAAGCCCATGCGTAGAGATTTCTGAAAGGCAATGCTGTCCATGGTTCATACCACTCTGCTTGGGCACCTTGGATGCGAGTGAATTCTTTTCTTGTCTGCTGTATGCTGTTGTCCTATGGGGAAAGATAGAGCATTTCGACTCTTGATTATTTACTTTCTCACACTATCTAAATGAATAGCAGGCAATAACTGCAGGTTTTGCTGTGTCTCAATTATGGGTTTTGTTGCTGTGAAAAAGGCCATGGCCAAAAGCAACGTGGGGAGGAAAAGGTTTGTTTCAGCTCACAGCTTTCAGTTATACCACTTAGGGAAGTCAGGGCAGGACCTCATGGCAGGAAAATCTGTAACTTACTGAGTACCTTGACCCTTGGCATCTCAACCTGTTGATTACCTTTCCATTTGTACTGTTTGCTTTAATTAAATTAAAAACTTAAGAACGTATCCCCTTTTTGCTCCCCTTGCCCTTTTCCTACTTACCTGCCCCCCACCCCAGTCCAATCTCTACCTTCCCCTCCTGTGCGGCTTCAAATAAATATATAATTATATTCAAATATATATAATTATATTCATATATATAATTATATTCACATATATAATTATATTCATATATATATAGATATATATATATATATATATATATATATATATATATATATATATATATATATATATATATATAGGCTTTGTTGCCATTAGCTCATCCCGATGATTTAATCAATCATCTGGTGCCATGACTCCGATGACGTTGAGCCTCACTCAGCCTGGCAGGTGGGACTTGTAAGATCACTCCCTATACCTCATTGTTCTCTGCCTGCTCTGACCCCATCATCTTTAAACCCAGGAGAAGTTGAGTACTCAGCCTAGTAACTCAGGGCTACATGGGGATGGCTTCTCTCCTACCTCCCTTTCTGCTTGATGCAGCTTTGCACTCGGTAGGTTATCCTGTCTGCCAGGGGCTGTCAAGAGACACAGGGTGTCTCTTCTGGGGGTTCTGAAACCTCATGGACTCAGCTCTGTGAAGGTATGGCCACACAGAGCAAATCCATCCTGAACAAACCAGGCCTCTGTTCTGAAGTAATCTCACATTCCAGAGACGTCTGTTCATGGATTAACCTCACCAAACTGACCAATGCCAGAATATTGAATTGGGCAGACACCTCCATATTCTTGTGATTTGGCAAAGGCCAGGTGACAGGGCTGCCACTGGGTGTTTGCATGATTTTCTTTTTCAAACTGCATCTGTCCAGGTTTTTAAAAAAGCACACTCTTACCCCTACCATCCCTCCCAACATGGTCAAGTAAATCCCACTTCCTCTTTCCAACCCTGTCCCCTCCAAGGAAAGCCTTCAAATTCCTGAGGACTGCCTCAACCCCCTCACCCAGAGCAACCATTTGTTTAGATCAGCTATACTTTACAGATGATGGTCCTCAAAGCCATGAGAGAATCTGTAGAATAAGTACATTTCAATGCTTAATAAAAAAAAAAAAGCTTTAATATGACAGAGACCCCCAGCTTCTAGCAGTGACCTCAAGACTTCCAAGAAGACTTAGCCACAACAAGTGACACCTGGGTTGTAATACTGGGCAAGTCTTCCATAACTGGCCTGCTGTGGACGCCTGGAGAGTTTACTGCCCTGTTTTGTTTAGACAAAATAAAGTCGGTCATTCTCCCAAAGTCCTCTTCCACAGAAAGACCTCTCAGATCTGCTGGGCCAGACTGATGATGGGATACTGCCCTAAGACATGTGCCCACTTGGAAGGTCATTTGGAAAAGGGGTAAGCCTCTGTCATATTAATCAATACATAGGCCATTTGGGTTATGCTCCCTGAAGCAATTTACCCTTCACAGGTCTCAGATGGGTTTAAAGATCAGTTTAACAACAAAAACCAAGGCTTCAGCTGCCTTCTCAGGAGAGTGTAAAGTTTATGTAAGGTCTGAGGATCTAAGAAAGTGTTTGAGGGTCTGAGAACGTGTCTTAGGGTTGGTCAAGGTACATGAAAACTCTTCCGTCACTACAGTACTGTTGTATTTAGACTGTTCAGAGCTTTAACATTACTCAAATTTTAAATTGTCTCCCAAGCCAATTCGTCTCTTTTTGTAAACTTAATCAGATTCTTGTAAGCTTCAGGAGATCCACTTGAATTCACAGGTCACACTCTAGATAAGTATTCTCTAGTTCAGAGGGTGGGATTCCTCCCCCATTCCCTAGTTTTAGGACTCCTCTCGCCCAGCTACCAAGACCATGGACCAAAAAATTTCAAATGTAAACTCTTTAACTTTATCTTCTGCCCCTAACATATATATGTTCCAGCTTACTGCCAGGTGCTGCATCCAGAACGCAGGTGCTCCAGCCTAAACCTCAGAAGCTGTATCAGCTACACCTGCAGTTTCTTAGCTGCAGATGGTCTCACAGATCCTGAACAGCAAATACAACAGCCTGCTCTTCCTGGGCTTTGCCAACATTCCTTCCTTCTGCACCCTACCCCCAAATCAACACCCCTGTGTCAGCTGGAAACAGTCAAGACCAGATTTCTTCACCAGTTATCCATTTATTATCAACAAAAGGCTGGGATGTTTGGTCCTGCTGCAGGGCGTAGCTGGCATGCCTTGCCCTCTGTCTAGGGGAGAAACTTCCCCTCTCTCAGAGCCTCATGATATAAACCACACATTTGGGTTTCGCTGCCCTATTTGCCCCCCTTTTGCCGCTCTTGCTCTTTTCCTACTTCCTGCCCTCTCTCCTTCCTTTCCCCTCCCCCAGCCTGCAGCAGAAGCTCTCCCTCACTGTCCAGTGCTGCTTCCAAGAAACCTGCATTTACATATTAAAAAAATTAAGAACTTAAGAAGGATTTGTTTTTATTTTTAAGTATGTGTAGGCATGTGCACGTGTGCACATGTGTGTTCAGCCAGCAGAGGCCAGAAGGAGGAGCTAGATCTTCTGGAATTAGCGTTAAAATTGGCTGTGAGTCACAAAAAGTGGGTACTGAGAACTGAGCTTGGGCCCTCTGCAAGAGCAGAATGTGCTCTTAACTGCTGAGCCACCTTTCCAGTCCCAAGCAAATACATTTTAAACATGTTTTTCAAATTAGCTTCTCACTGAGCAGGAAATCCTGGTTTCTGAAATGCTTGTTGTGATATATTTATTAAATGTACAACTACACAAGAAACTACTAATAAAATAAGTTTGGTAAATTGGAGTTTTGAAGAGCTTAAGCGATTTATGTGACTATAGGAGACCAGTATGTTAAATGAAGTAAGTAAGCTCAGGAACTGAATTACCATATGCTCTTTTACATGTGGAATCTACACACACACACACACACACACACACACACACACACACACACACACACACACACCAGAGTGGAAAGGGGAGTATTATGAGACAGAAAAGGGTATAAAAGAAGAGGATAAGAGAAAAGAGTGGTTAATTGTGGGCAACTAGATTAGTAATGCAAACAAAGTGTTGCATGGTTTCTTGTCTGAAGAATATAGGTTGAAACACACATAGATAATATGAACAAAGAAGGGGGACTGTTTTTGAGGAAGCAGAAGAGTGGTTAAAATGTTTAGGTGTGAGCATTAGTATTTAAATATTTACAGCCTAACTACAAAATCAATTTTTTTCAATATTTAATTAATCTTATTTTAATTATCAGTAATTTCAGCTTGTTTTAGAGTTGATAATACTACCTAAGTAAACTTTGGAGTGTCAGATTAATTTGTTGGGATTCATTGAAACATCTGATTTTTTTTAATTTTATTTTTTTTTAATTTTTTATTAATTTATTCTTGTTATATCTCAATGGTTAGCCCATCCCTTGTATCCTCCCATTCTTCCCTCCCTCCCATTTTCCCCTTATTCCCCTCCCCTATGACTGTTCCTGAGGGGGATTACCTCCCTCTGTATATGCTCATAGGGTATCAAGTCTCTTCTTGGTAACCTGCTGTCCTTCCTCTGAGTGCCACCAGATGAGGATGATAATGGAGAAAGAAATCAAAAAATCAAATACTTTTATTTTCTAGCGACTAGGCTCTGCACATGCTAGTCATGTCCTGTACCACCAAACTATATCTCTAGCCAGGTGTTACCTTTTTACTTGAAACAGAGTCTTAACAAGTTAATCAGGCTGGCCTTCCTCCTGTGACATTTTCTGTTACATGAACAGTAATACTATAGACCTACAACACCAGGCGTGGACAGAATTAAATTTTACTTATTTTTGCCCATTATCTATCTATCTATCTATCTATCTATCTATCTATCTATCTATCTATCCTTTCTCCTAATTATCATCTATCTCTCTACTATCTATCTATCTATCTATCTATCTATCTATCTATATCATCATTCATCTATATCTAATATCAATCAAGTAATATACCTAGATATTATCTATTTCTACCTATTATCTCTCTATCTATCATCTATCTATCTAATATCTGTTTATCAATCTATCTGTATATCTATCATCTATTTTTGTCTTGATAAAACAGGCTTTCACTTTAGCCCTTCTGCCCCAAATTATCAAGTGCTAGAATTACAGACATGAGCCATTGTGCCCAGCCATATGAAGCTTACATTCACAAAGGGACCATCCTTTGAAAACAATTCATTGACATATAAAAACACTCAAGGCTTTGTTTTTGTTTTCACCTTGTAATAATTTTATAATGAAACTATAAAAAACTTATAGAAAACAATATAAAGGAAAAACATTTTTATCAAAAGAAAATATACAAATGGCCAAAAGGTTTATAAAAACATTGTTAGGGGCCAAAAGATGCTTCAGAAGATAAAAGAGCTTGCTGCCAAGCCGGACAGCCTGATCGTTCATTAGGACCCACATAGTAGAAGGAAAGAGCTGACCTCCAGAAGGTGTCATATGACCTCCGCTGAGCACCATGGCATGGGCGCAAGCACACACACACACATACACACACACACACACACACACACACACACACACTTGAACACTCATGAACACACACACATAAAATAAACTTAAATAATGAAACATAATAAAGACTAAAATATATGAGCCTGAAGATGGTTCAGTGGTTAAGAGAACTGGCTGCTCTTCCATACGTACGGAGTTCAATCCCAGCAACCACATAGTGACTCACAACCATCTGTAATGGATTCTGATTCCATCTTCTGGTGTGTGTGAAACTAGAGCACTCATATATGTAAAATAAATCTTTTTTGAAAAGTGCCTATTTTACTATGTTGAGCAGCATAAATGCATATAGTTTGTATTTACCAATCAATAAATAATATGGTTTGGGGATGTGTCTCAGTTAATAGAATGCTTTCTTAGCGTACATGACTCCCTGAGTTCAATTATCAGCACCTCAAGAAATCTGATATGGTGGCACACACCTGTAATCTCAACACTTAGGAGGAAGAGACAAGAAGATTGGAAGTTGAAGGTCGTCTTTAGCTATAGAGTAAGCTTGATGCTAGTCTAGGATACAGGAGCCTCTGTTTCAAAGAAAGGAAAACACAACACCAAATAAAAAGAAATTTAAATTTTTTGGATGTGAAAATTTTATAGTTTTAAGGAAAAGAAACAAATATTGAAAGGCTATATTTAACACTGTGACATTCCAGAAAAAAATCAAAAGCTGTATGGTTTTGAGGAATCTGAACTCTATCAGTGATTGCTAAGTACTATTTTGGGTGAAGAAATTGTATCGGCCATTTTTAGGACAAAGAGAAACTTTTCTGTATAATACATTAAGTATTCTCTATGTTTATCAAAACCTCCAATGCTGAGTATCCAATGGTGAGTATTACAGAGGAACTTCAGCTTTTAGTAATTTGTCCATCATCACAAGTACTCCAATCTAGTATAAAGTTTGAATAACAGGAGAAACTAGGCTTAGGGAATGTGTGGGAAGGGCTAATTATCAACTGTATAATTGACAATCAGGTTCTTTTCAACCTTAAATTTGATAGGGGGACAGGGACAGTTAGTAGAATGTGTCTAGTAATTTTAAACACAATGAAAATATGAAATAAACCATGGACACACAGGTCTTGATTCTTATACACAGCAGTGAGCAACTGTGAAAGGCAGAGAGGCACAGATGGCTCTCTATGATTAAGTGGCATACATTAGACTCAGGAAATAATATAGGAGTTTACTGTCATGTAGGGAGAACTGTGTGTAATAACTTTTATCCCAGGGTTTCTCTAACATTATGAGAAAAGCAGACATGGAGAGGCAGGAAACCAATATTTATTTGTTACTTAGTACAAGTCACTCTTTATGTAGTGTCTTTTAATCATCCTCAGGACATCTTTTATGATGTTACTTCACACACATTATCCCTTATGTCATAGTTTCATATTGATGTTGCATATGGCTATCCAGCTGGAGCCCTCATTCCCAGCCTCACTAGCAGCTAGCTGTAGCCATGTAATTTCTTTCCAAGTGAATATGAGTAGAATTGATGTGACAAATTTTAGGTCTTCATTTAAGGGCATTCATGTGTTTTTGGAAAGCTTACTTTTTTATTCTTGTAGTGGTAAGTAACCAGCTTTGACAAAGACGATGAAAGAAAACCAACCAGAGCATATTCAACATGTGAAGTTATTGCCACCATGTTGCTCTTTTATACCCTGCAGGACTACACATACTCACTAGGAGCTGTGGTCAAGGAATTGTGCCAGCATTAACATTTACTGGTGAGTGAACAGGAAAATGGGCAGGGAGTCTAAGTGATGAAATTTGTAAGTAATCCTTCTGAGACATTAAAGCACAAAAATGTGGAAAATGTCTTCTTTTCTCATGGAAGCTGATGATAAAATTTAGATGTTTGTAGCTTATGTCTTATTCCTAACAAGGAATATATAGAGTACACCTAGAAGGTAGGAGTAAAAAAAGAAATTGTATGTGTAAGTAGATGCATGTTACTAATTCTAGAAATACATTTTGAATGTTAATTTTGTACAAAATCTAAACTTACTACTGAAGAGGATGAGAAGTTACGGTTGTCACTTAATTATCAACCATAATGGAAGAAAGTTGCCATATTTTTTTTAAATTTGACTGTCACTATTATACCAGGGTAATTCTGACTAGGAGGGAATACATTATAGTTGCACCAAAGATGGTCACATCTTATATTTAGTATATGCCATAAGATATCTTGCAAATCCATAATTTTCCATCATTGACAATGATGTTCTTATTCAAAATTCTCTATTACAAGCAACCCAGGCTGATTTTGACTGATTATGCAGAGAGTAGAGATGGTAAAATATTTTGAGTGGCTTATTTAATAGTCACAACATGAGATAGTCTCTTAGATGACTAATCTGCTAAAGAGGTAAAAAAAAAATAGCATAAATATCAGGCATCTAATCACTCTTCAGAAGGGATGGAGAAATGGGTCAGCAGTTAAGAGTACTGGCTGCTCTTCCCAAGGCCCCAGGTCCTGAGTTCATTTCCCAGCAACCACATGGTGGCTCACAACAATCTATAATACGGTGTGATGCCCTCTTCTGGCATTCAGGTGTACATGCAGACAGAGTGCTCATATAAATAAATTTTTAAAAAGAGAGAAAGAAAGAAAGAAAGAAAGAAAGAAAGAAAGAAAGAAGAAAGGAAGGAAAAGGAAGCCTGTATGGTGGCCTTTAATCTCAGCACTCAAGAGGGAGAGGCAGGCAAATCTCGGTGAGTTCAAGGCCAAGCTGGTCTACAAGTTGAGTGCAGGACAGCCATGGCTCTGTTACAAAGAATCACTTTTCAAAAAAGTTTTGCTGAGCACAAGCTAGTCTCTGCATGTTGGCCCTGGCTACTACCTAGATCCTTTAGGAACCTCAACACATCTGCTTCTGTTCTAGCAGCTCCTGAAATGAAAATTTCTGACTTTATGCTTAATTTGCCATCCCAGTTAATGTGCAATGAAGCAAAGGCTAGAGGTTAGCATTCATTTATTTTTTTCTCCACAGTGGAAGATAGTTTCTTCTTTCTACTATGACCTATAAAAAGTGAGGAATTCCTTTTGTTTATAAAAAATGATTTACTTCATTTTAAATATGGTCTCTCTGTGTGTTTGTATATAGGTTTGCACATGTATGGGGAAGCCAGATGAGGGTGCAAATACCCTGGAGCTGCAATTACAGGATGTGAACCAACTGGGTGCCAGGAATTGAACTAGGGGCTTCTGAAAGAGCAGTTCACACTCTTCAAAAAGAGGAATTACTTATTTTCATGTGCATTGAGGTTTTGCCTACATGCATATGTTTGTGTAAGGGTGCCAGATACCCTAGTACTGGAGTTACAGAGAGTTGTGAGTTGCCATGTGGGTGCTAGGGATCAAAACTGGATCCTCTGGGAGAGTAGCCAGTGCTCTTAACCACTGAGCCGTCTCTCCAGCCTCAGAAATCACTCTTAACTGCAGAGCTGTCTCTTCAAGGTGAGGAACTCCCAAAATACACAACTCCTATTAACATTTAGGGAATCACATATTATCTCCCGTTTTGCATTAATATCTCAGGTATATTTATACCTATAAAGTGTGGTGATAAAAAGAACAGTTCTTAGGAGTAGAAGTCAGTGGCAGCTACAGAGCTCCTCCGGGTCTAAATGTAATATTGATCTGCCAATGGCCAGATAACTTATTAAAAAAGCCAAAAAGGTAATGCATGTGAGGGATGAATGCAATAATTTAGTGCTTACATGAAGTAAAGAGGAAAAAAGAAACTACTTAGAGCTCAAGGGCCTAGTTTTAAGAATACTTTCAAATTTTATTTCAGATCTCCAAATCATGGTTTCAACCAACAATATAAGTATTGGATTTTAGACCATATATATTACATATTTCATAATGTTGAAAGACAATTTTTATATCAATTTCACTGTGAATTTTACCTCTTAGGAGGTCCCAATTATCAATATACAAACAAAATTTCATTTATTTTTAACTGGAATTTATTAAGGTAACTTTCTCCCCATATTAACCCATAAATTTTGGAGTATCCCATGACTTTGATTCTAGTACTTATTTTTTATTTATTTGAAGGGGCAGTAATAACTCTAAGAATTTCCTGTTATGAGTGTAAAACCTTTTTCCCTTTTATTGAAAATAAGCCTTTTTTCATATATATTGCTCTACTCTTCAAATTCTCTCCTCATATCCCCTTCCATTCAGATTCACTTAAGTTCCACTTAAGCCAACATTGTAATACATGGAGAACAGTATTAGACATGAACACCATGTCAGGTATTTTTCATGTTTAATTTCACATGAAGTAACAACAACAACAAAAAGAACTCTACCTTTGAGTCATGATTCAGAAGTGATTTGCTGGCTGAAGAGACAATGACTTTTAAAACATATGTTACTCAAGGTTAGACTCACTCTCAGAATTCAGTCTTGAATTATTTCTGAGAAATTCCTGTAAAAGAAAAGTGAATTAGTAAAGGATGTGATAAGAAAAATTTATTTCCTTCCCATGTATGGGAGAGAACCTGTTGATGACATTTAAAAGAGGATTAAAGCGGAATGCTTTTTTTTTTTTCTTTTAATTTTTTTATTAATTTGTTCTTGCTACATCTCAATGTTTATCCCATCCCTTGTGTCCTCCCATTCCTCCCCTCCCCCATTTTCCCATTATTCCCCTGAGCTTTAGGATTACCAGCTTTGTAATAGGTGTTGCAATTCGTTTACAAAGTAACCAGTATCACTGGTCTTCAGCCTCACAATGCACTTAATTATGGACGTATCATCCCTGTGTGGTTTTATATGCATCAAGGAATGACTTTTCTTCCTGACGTATTTCAATGAGCAGGGACGAAGAATGTGCTGCAGTTCAGTTTGTTGATACAGCGAAGTCTAGAATGGTATGTTGCAACAACACAAAAATCAGGTATGGGCATGGCCTAAGAGACCTCACTCCTTTTAACGAACAGCACAGACCTTTGCTTTAATGAATGTTAGTTGAAGTTTAGGTTGTACCCAGTGCTCAATGAGGATGTTCCTTGAAGGAGTCATAGCAGGACCATTAAAGAACACATAATGATGTGGGCCTGTAGTTACAGCACTCAGGAGGTGGAGGCAGGATGATCACAAGTTCAAGGTCATCCTCAGCTACACAATGAGCTTGAGTTAAACTTGAACAATGTAGGACCTTGTTTCAACCACCAAAACCGCAATGCATATTAATTATACACATTAGTAGGTTTCATTGAGACATTTTCACAAATGCATATTAAATAATTGGATCATATTTACTCCCATTATCTCATCTTGTCCTCTCTTCCCCCGTTTTTGTTGGTTTGTTTTTTTGTTTTTGTTTTCTTTTTTTCCTTTTTTCAAACAGTCTTCCTTCTGCTTTTTGCAACTTTTCTAAAATCTAGCTTCTGAATCTGAGAGAAAACGCCCACTATGAGTTTGGCTTATTTCGTGTAATATGATGATCCCTGGCACCATACGCTCCCTACAAATTGCATGAAGAAATGAAGAAGATTCAGACACTCTTTTTCTGACATCAAAAGGGCACCTGAAGACCATGTTATCACTCCTTTGAGAGCTCTGCATGACCAGCTGTGTTGGAGCTCCTTATCAACAGTCTGGCATGGGCATCTGATTTTACCCTTCTATTTGCCAAAGTTGGCTGTTTATTTAAAATTTACACAGGTGGCATTTTTTTGAGACAGAAACTTGATCTATAGCTCAGATTGACTTCAAAATCTTTATTCTCTAGCCTCAGCTTCTAAAATATTAGAATCAAAGACTCTAAACACTTGGCAAATTTGGATCTTGATTAAGATTTCTTTCTATCGTTTTTTGGGTTTTTTTTTTTTTTTTGGTTTTGTTTTTGTTTTTTAACTCAGACTCATCCCCTATCTGTTCTGTCTTTGAAAACTGTGATTTCTAATGGATAACTTCTTGCAAAGAAACAATTAATTTGCTCCAATGGAGTCTCATTGGGTATACAGACCACACTTATGGGCAGGCCCCATGCCTAGCACATACCAGCACATGCCTAGCACATGCCAGCACATGCCTAGCACATGCCTAGCACATGCCAGCACAAAGCAAACTCAATGGGTTATTGTTGTTGTTGCTGTTGTTGTTGTTGTTGTTGTTGTTGTTGGTCTCATAATGCTTTGTCTAGACATTTTCTTTCTCATAGGTCTTTTGGTTATATATGATGATTTCTAATTTTGTCTTTATGGGTTTCCTGTGTGTGAGAATGTGTGTGTGTCTGAGTCTGCATGTAGTTCTTTTGATTTTCCTTTGGCCTTTTTTTTTTTTTTTCAGTGTGTTTATTTGTTTGCTTTATCCTATTCTGGTTTAATTTTATTAAATGTTTTTAGATGCCTGTTTGTTTTGTAATATGAGAGAAAAAGAAAGGGTGTGGATTTGGGTGGATGAGGAGGTGGAGAAGGATCTGGGAGGAGTTGGAGAGGTCATAATGTGATTAGAATATATTTTTTAAAAATCTGTTTTCCATTAAAAAATTCTGCTTTGGGATGAAAGTTAGGGTTATAATTCAATACATATTCACAACCCACTCCCTGAAATGAGGAGCACACTTTGCTACTCAGTTGATCTGATGTATTTTGATGCTAATTAATAAAAGGCCATCGCACTTGGGCAGGACAAATGAGATAGGCATGGCTAAGGCTCCTGGGCATGGGGAGACAGAGAGAATCTTGGGAAGAAGAGAGACCGAAGAGAGAGAGAGAGAGGAGAAGAGGGAAGGCCGCCATGGGTTAGATGGAAGAGAAGCACATGGCTGGTGTGGATGGAGATTTGGTCCAGATGAAGGACATTAGCAAGTACATGGATTTATAGATGAGAGGTAGCTTAATAGAAGTTATTAGAAGCAGATGGCATGGGATTCGGGCAGGTATCCCATACTTGCCCCACTATGGGAAGTAGTTTAGGGGATTAATATCTGTCCTGCCCCAGGTTAACTAAGGTGATTTTAAAATATAACAAGTGTCTGTGTCTTGATTGATTGTTAGTGGGTTATACTGCCATAATAGTAATTATAGGCCTGATAATAAACATTATTAGGCCATACTGGTAAAATAACAAATGGCGCTTGACATGTGGCAATTATTAGGCAATACTGATAATTTAACAACTAAACTACTCCATTCTTAATGTAACTCTACACTTAATATCTCTATCTATATATGCATGCATTGTTTTAGATTGAGTCTTGATTGACATTCCTGGGGTCAAAGGAACCACAATTTATTTTTGTGAGTGCAAAAACTATAGGCACACGCTATAATGCCTGTGATCAACCTTACATCCATTTTTTTCATCTACCTGTCAATACCCAACTACCTATAGATATTCTTTGACAATACTCTGAAAGGAAGGATGTTGGGTTTTTGATGGGTAAATGAAAAATGGACTTCTGGACAAGAGATTTTGTAGCATCATTGCAGGAATATAATGCAATGCCTAGAGAATAGCAAACTATTAAATCAAACAAGAGCTACCAAATTACTTTCTTTTTTAACAATTTTTAAATTTTATTTTATTAATTTATTCTTATTACATCTCAATGATTATCCCATCCCTTGCATTCTGTTTTTCCTAAATTTCAACTAGTGGCCCCCATTTTGGGAAGGGTGAATTAATTCCTCATTAACACCAGAAGAGACTGGGCCCTCTGCATTAGGGACTAATTTATGGTATTTAAAAAAAATCTCTTTGCTTTCCTAAACCTGTGCAGACACTGATGAATTTCTATTCTCTTATGTCATTTCCATAGTACATGTTCAGACGCTCCCCTCCTTGGTAAGAACTCATCAGAATGTGGTCAGAAATCTTCTCTCAATACAGATAATGATGGTAATATCTCTTTAAACATTATATGATGAGTTGCTACTAACGTGTCTCTCCATTCCTAACTTTACAAATTAAGTTCAGTGCTTGGTTAGGTTATTTATTTTATTTTATTGTTTATTTATTTATTTTGGTTTTTCAAGACAGGATTTCTCTGTGTAACCTTGGCTGTCCTAGACTCATTTTGTAGACCAGGCTGGCCTTGAACTCACAGTGATCTGCCTGCCTCTCCCTCCCAAATGCTGGGATTACAGGCATGTGCCACCATGCCCAGCTCTTGGTTAGGTTATCAATGTTACTTTAAAGACCCTATATTTTATTTTTAATTAGTTAATTAATTAATTTCTACATCGAGAACACAGTTTCCCACCCTTCCTTTCCTCCAGTTTCTCTCTCCCACCTCTGCTCTTCCATGTCATCTCTTATCTACTCCTCTGATTCCCTTCAGAAAAGGGCAGGCCTCCCATGGATATCAACCAGCCATGGCATATCAATGTGCAATAAGACTAGGCACCTCCTCTCCTAGTAAGGCTGGTTGAGGCAATGTAGTAGGAGGAACCAGTCCCAAAAGTAGGTGACAGAGTCGGAGACTTTTACTCTCAGTGTTAGGAGTCCGATGACAAGACCAAATACCACAGGTGTATCATATAGGTAGACGGCCTAGGTTAGTCCCATTCAGGCTCCCTGGTTGGTAGTTCAGACTCTGTGATGCCCTATGAACTGAGGTTAGTTGAGTCTGTGGGTTTTCTTGTGTTGTCCTCTGTTGTGGAATGGTTCTTAGACCCAGGTAGTTCCCACTTAATTGAGACAGAGCCTTTTTTGATTTATAAAACCATAACTGCACCATAAGTGGGCAGGTATCGGCCCTCTAAGCTATTTTGCTATTTCCCAGCTACACACCCAAGTTACCAGCTATAGTTGTTCCTGCCTGGGCTGCATTATGCCAGCCATCATGGCCTCACGCTCATGGTCCGCACTGCCCCATGGTGACTTCCTTCTTTCTAGCTTCCCCTCCTGCTTCTCTATCTCCCCCTAATAATCCCCATCTGACCCCAAGCCAGGAAACCTAAACTCCGCCTACTTCTCTTCTGTCCAGTTCCAGGCTTCTAGCTATTTTTATTAACCAACCAACTTTAAATTGGGTAGCCAGGTTTATACAACATCACTTGGTGTACATGAAAATCTGCTCCTCTGGACAGCAACCAGAGCTGGGAGTGGGGAGGGAGGGGGGGGGGGGACGACAATAATTAGCAATCGAATACATAGCACCAGACTAATCCCCAACAGTCCTGGGCCCCTCTGGCTCCTTCAATCCTTCCTTCTTTCACAGGGTTCATGCGTTGGCTAATGTTTGGCTGTGGGTCTCTGCATTTGTTCATATCAGTTGCTGAGTGAAGCCTCTCTGATGTCAGTTGGGCTAGATACCAATCTGTGAGTATAGCACATTATCATTAGGAATCATTTCCTTTACTTTTTTTTTTTTTTTTTCAGCCATGTCTGGTTCTATTATAGGTCACTAGGCTATCCAGCCTCTGTGTCCTGTCTCTCCAGTTAAAAACAAAAACATAATAAAGTTTGCTGGCAAATGAATGGAACTAGAGAAGATCATGCTGAGTGACCCCTCATGTTTTAAATATTAGGCATGTACAATAGCAATTACATAAGGCAATTCATGAAAGCACTAATTAGCAATTCTTCCTTAAGAAATGATAACTTAATCTAAAAAGTTGTTTTAATTTACTCAGTAACTTGAATCCTTTTGAGGGAAAAAGGGATATAATTAAGAAGACATTTATAAACTAAGAAAAATATAGTAGCTATGATATAGTAAGGTGTTTGGATGGTAAATTATCAACAAATGCTTTACAAGTGAAATAACACCGTTTTTATCATTGGGGTGATAACGCTTCCCCTGAGAGCCCTAGAATATCTAACAAAAAACCCAGCACAACGCAAAGGAAAATAAGTTTTCTAATTGTTGGTCAGGGAAGTATAAAAGACTCCCCTAAAATATAGTTTATTGCTATTGTTGTTGTTTTCCTCTCAGAAGTTGAAGGTAAGGCTCGGATGAAGAGAACATATACTTTGGGTACAGGATTTAGAGGATGCGAACTGGAACTGACCAAAAAACCTTCTCCATGATGAATAGCTTTCAGTGTTCCAAAGGTTGATACGCAAACCACTAACAGAGGACAGCAAACAACAGTCCTACCCAGCTATGATTCCTACGAATAATGATTAGCATGGCAAGATATCCCTAAAAATGCAATAGTGACATTTATATCTTGATGGTAACCAACCGCTATCTAGATTTTAGGCCCACTTAAACAAGAAGAAAATCATGGCAGGCATTATAAATCTTGCCAGTGTTCCATGGGCTAGTGAAGTCATAGATCTTAGAAGAGGACCTACTAATACCACTTTCCAAACCAGTATCATTCCTAACTACATTATAAATACTTATCACTATACCAACAAATAAGTTTAGACCTGATCCCTCATCAAAGGAATATCTTCGTAAGGTATAAGGAGACTGGCACAGATAGCTACAACTAGTCACAATGTAGAGAAAAATTGACCATGGGGTTCTCAGCTTCAGTGGATACATCTACAACGCAATTCCTGAACTCAAGGCTCAAGGGGCATCAGAAATAAAAGGACAGAAATACTTTTAAGAGTTAGAGTACCAGGAAATTTGCTGTGATATTGTCATTCTAGCTATAACAGGAAAGCTACAACCATGAAATCTCAGCAGCAGGCATGCCTAAACAAGACTCAAACAATTACAAGAGTGGACCTCCCAATGTACATAGGGGAAATCTATAAAGTACCATCCCTAGATAAAGAGCTACTATCAATTAAACAACTGCTATGAGAAGGAGAATTAGTCTTGCCCAGGGATGAGCCTTCTGATTCTCCAAACACATACATTCTGGCAATACTGAACGCATTCAGCAAGTTCTATTTATACATTTATTTATTTATTTATATGTAACAAGGTTAATTAAAGAAGAGGGGGCTGTAAGTTTGGAAAGGGCTTCAGAAAAATGGATAAAATACTGGCAAGTATACAAATATATATGGTAGCCAGCTAGTAAATGAACAATCTATTCTAATTGTTATGTGGTTCCTGTAGATCTGAGCTTGTACTTGAACAACAAACACTTTGCCTTTTAATCCACATGTCTAGCCCCTGAAACTATTGATTTATAAAGTGGTTTTCATTTCTTTTTTAAAGTAAAAAATAAATACATAATTTCTCTGTTCCTTCCTTTCTCTCCTGCTCTTCACTTCATTTTCATGATCAAACTCCAATTAGGTGAAAACATATTTGTTTTAGGGACCGAAAACAAAGTGAGGTCTAGCTTGAGTCAGCAACAAGTTCCTCTGGAAAAGCAGCCAGTGCTCTTAGAAGCTGAGAAAAGCCCCTCCTTATGGTATTTTCATGTACTCAGTTTTAATCCTCTTACTTTTACCTTCTGCCTGCTGGTATTATCAGTACAATATGTTCATTATGGTGCTAGAGCTCAAACTTGGGGTTCCTGCACTCTAGTTAAGCAATATTTTAACTGAGACCCATTAGCAGTCCATTACTCTTTTTTGTTAACAGTTCATCCTTTAAAGAAATATCAGTTAAATATTTGTTTGTTCTAGAATATAGCAGAAAAGGGGATACAGACTGTTGTAGACTAGCAAAGGAACAGTGAAACCTTGTGTAGGCAGAATAGAGGGATCTCAATGGGCTGACAATTGAATAAATTGAATATACACTTAAAGCAGTGGTTCTCAGCCTTCCTAATGCTGTAACCCTTTAATACACTTCCTAACATTGTGGTGGCCCCAACCATAAAATTATTTTGTTATTATTTCATAACTGTCATTTTGTACTGTTATGGATTATTACTATCTGATATGTGGGATATCTGATATGCAACCCCAAAGTTCACAGGCCATAGGTTGAGATCTTCTGACCTAAAAAAGAAACAGGTAAGTTACCTGGGAGAGGAATACTGAATACAGAGGAGTAGTAAGTGCCAAGACCTGGAAAAGACCATACCTGGAACATTTAGGAAGCAGCAAGGGTGCTATTGTAATTGGAAGCACGTAAAGTGAAGTCGGTCAGAGATAATGTTACAAGTCTAATATAATTGAGGTGTGTGTGTGTGTGTGTGTGTGTGTGTGTGTGTGTGTGTGTGTTTGAATTTTATTTTAGCAAGATGAAAAAAAGACTACCATATTTTGACCTACTTTAATGCAATAAAGATCATCTTAGATATTGAGAAAACTTTCAGAAGATAAGGAGAGACAAAAGACATTAAGTGGCCATGCAATGACTGTACAACAACTGGTGATGATTATTTGGGCCAGAACAGTACAGTTGAAGGCATCAAAAACTGACTGCAAACTGGATACAATTTAAAGATCTACTTGAGACGGGGCTGGAGAGATGGATCAGTGGTTAAGAGCCCCTCCATCCAGAGGTCCTGCTCTTCCAGGGGTCCTGAGTTCAATTCCCAGCTACCACATAGTGGCTCACAACCATCTACAGTATGATCTTCTGGTGTGCCGGTGTACATGTAAAAGAGCACTCGTATACATAAAAATAAATAAATATTAAAAAAAATAAAGATCTACTTGATATATCTATTTGTTTATAGCAGTGGATACAAAACAGAAAAAGATGAAGAATAACTTCTGAGCTTTTGGCTTGAGAAACTATACTTCAGGAGTTAAAGTTACTCATGTCAGGAGAGTTTGGAAAAGGGATTGCGAAAGGCACGTAAGGTTGTGAAGCCAAGCCAATTTACAAGTGGAGGTGTTGCAGACAGAACTGAATGCGTATTTGGTTAATGGGTGCATCAGGGCATGGCATCTTGGAAGACAAGAGAAGGAAGTATGTTAAGATGGAAGAAGTGAGAAAAAAAATCACAGGATGATGACATATCCGGGAATATGAAGGATGGGCACATTGATAACAATATCTTCTCAATGGCTATCACTGGTGACTTTGACAAGAGCAGATGCGGTAGGAAGACAGGAGGTCTAAAGGGCAGGGATTGAAGAATTACTACAGAATTGCAGTCAGAGGGAGACCAGTTTCAGTCAGGATCAAGATCTCACTTTCTTGTTAAAATGATGGAAACAATCTGATGTTGGCTCAGTAATGGAAATGATAGCAAGGAAGAACATCAGGATTCAGGAGGTAGTGAGGGAATCACTCCAGGAATAATTGTTCTTGCGCTGGGTTGAAAGCTCTTCCAGAGGACCTGGGTTTAATTCTCAGCATCCAGGTGATGGCTGAAAACTATCTGTAACTTCAGTCTCCTGGTTCATTACACCCTCTTCTGGCTACTGTGTGTACCAAACACACAGATGACTCAAGGTATATGTACTATCAATACACATAAACAAGTTTTTTATTTAAAAAGAAAGAAAATGTCATAAGGCAATATATTACCTTTATGCTAAGTAAAATTAAAATTAAGTAAAACTAAAAAGTTTGAGGTTACGCTCTATGACATGGAAGTTTGAGGCCATCCTAGGCTGTATGAGATCCAGTCAAAAACAAAACAAAACAAACCAACAAACAAACAAAATAAGCAAGCAAACAAACAAACAAAAAACCTATAGAGTGGCACTAGAATACTTTAGGATATTATTTAGAAACAAAGTTTGGTTTCAAGATTTCCAGATTTATGAGATTCTTTTTGATAGGGTCAGATTTTTTTCAAGGGTCCAAAACAATGTCCAAATATTCCTGTTTATGCCTTCCTTGATGAAAATAGAATCAAAAGCAGCAAGTGACAGCTGTAGTAAAATGATAAAAATAGAAGCTTCTGGAATCTTTATTAAAAGATTCTTTATTAAAATCTTTATTAAAAGATAAAGATTCCAGAAGTTTTATGGGACCATTCAACATTTCCGCTTTATCTGGAGTCAAACTTGCAAGTGCGATGACTCCCTAAATATGTTTTTTTCACTTACCTGCCTTCCAATACTGTATATGGAGTTGTGAGGGTCAGAGCCCTGCTACTGACACTTCTAACAAGTTGGGCTTCTCCACCTGTCTTTAATACGTCAATTAGACAGGCAATTTAAATGGACATTTTGGAAAGAAGAAGAAGATTCAATGATGTGACTATCCCATCACCTAGAACTCAGCCTTTTATGTACCACATGGCCATAGCAAACTACAGCATAAAGGATCATTAAGACGAGATTTGTTAACTTTGATGTTTCATATCTCAATCTGTCTATACTACTTATAAATGGTTACGAAGTATTTGTTTCGAATTACAGAATATGAGAGTTGGAATGGACACATAATAAATAAATGAACATAAAACCTTTAGTTTGACAAATGATTATTTAGTTCTCATAGATGGGAGGCAAATTGTTTAAAGGAACATGCCTGGGTACTTTTTTTTTTTTTTTTTTTTTTTTTTTTTAACTCTTTTATGGCCTGCTGAACAAGGCCTAAGACTCTACAGTAATTTCTTACTTGTTACTCTAGACTTCACTGGCGTTGAGATGTTCTATTTTGCCCAATTCCTTACCCCTTTTGAGTTTTAGAACAGAAATTTCCTTGGTTTACTTCAGAGGTTTTATGAGCAAACAAGTAAGACAAAACAAAAACAAGAAAATAACCATAAAAGGGGGAGACTTTGGCACGAGAGAGTTCCGCTTTCCCTGGATTCCAGCCTTTTTATGCTATAACACATTTCTTCATTGCCAAGCATGTGCCAAACCACAGGAGAACACAGATAGAGGAGTTCCTAAATTTTGAGAACACTGAAGTGTGTGGGCTAAGGGATGGAGCCTGCTCACCGGCCAATATTTTTACCTCTTTCATAGCTTCACCCATACACAGTCCAACTTACAGAATCTACTGAGTGACCACAAGCCCGTTGGATAATGTAGAAGCTCAATGGCTCTCTATTTGGGTGTTAAACTCCACTAATGTCAGTTATGTCTGGGGGAAGAATACACACGGAAATAGGGGAAGGAGTTTGTTTAAAAGATGTAATAGAAATGTGTGATTTAACCACGCGAGCTAGACAATTAATTAGGGAATCTGCCTTGGAGAGCCTGGTTTGGTTTGGAAGCTAAAATAGATAATATATAAAAGACTAAGTTGGTGGTTGGTAATGAGTTTAAGTTGATGAAGAACAGTTCAGAAACTTTCCTGTGCTTTGAGGTATGTGAAACGGCTTAGCAGGTAAAAACACTCACACCTCTACCTGACTTTGGTCCCTGGAATCCATGTGAAGCTGGAAAATGGCAATTGAGTACACAAGTTTTCCTCTGACCTCCACGTGCCCACTGTGACATGCACATCGCCCATCGTACAACAACCTCTCCCACAGTAACGATTAAAACGTTTATTTTTTTCTTGCAAGAAGGGGGGCCCCAATGGGACTCCTACTCACCCCCCAAATTTATAAATACTTATTGGATGTGGGGAGGGGAGTAGTGAGACATTGTCCTTAGTGATATAGCCACTAAGAAGCTTGTCTATTATCTTAGTAAAACCTCTGACCCATGCTCCTGCAAATGACTTTAACTAAACTCATTGCTTTACTACCACCCTGTGCCCCATGAAAATAGAAGAATTAATTGGGAAAAGGAAAAAAAAAATCATTCTGAGTGGGAATAAAACAAGACAGGAAATGGGGTGGGATTGATAAAAATTATATTATATGTAGGTATAAATGTCATAATAAACCCATTAGTGTGTATAATTAGTAATCAATAATAAAAACAATTGATGAATACTGAACAGAAGCAGGACATCTTTTCTCTTTTTATATTCATAGAGAAATCGCTGGTTTCTTTTATTTTTTGAGTCACATAACACTTGTTAATGAAATGAAGTGAGCTCTAGTTGTAAATATGCATGTACACACACACACACACACACACACACACACACACACACACACACACGCAATGCAATCCATAACTTTGCTTACTGATTGGGGATTTAGGGCAGCTAGGTTTTAGAGAACAAGTGGCCAGAATGGGCCGCATGAAAACACTGTCTTAATGACCATAAACAAATAACTGGGCAAGATAGTACCGACTTTTACTTGCATTTGGCTTATGCTTTTCTACTCACAGACAGAACTAAGAAAATTGGGAAACCACATCCACCCTGAGTCATTCTTCTTGCTTTTTCTTTGTGGAGAACAATCTTTCCTGCTTCTCCTTTTCTTTAATTGGTCCTTGGAGAGTCCTCCCAAACCTTTACAATGACATTTCGTGAACGTTCCTGAGTGGTGCCAAGCCAGAAACTCTGTGATAGCTCACAAATTATAGATTGAACTAAAGCTGTATTACTTTTTTTTTTTCGATGTTTAATGTATGAGTTTTCTTATTTGGTATGGCTAAGCTGATGACACACACTCTTTTTTCACCTTTCTTAAGCTTCATGAATTTTTGTGGCTATGGCTTAAAATATGTTCTTAAAAAATGATTACACGGCAAACCTTTCCTTCCATTGTTCCTTGGCACATAGTTTGAAGACAAAGGACTGCGAGTGAATGGTGTGTGTCTGCAAATGTAGAAATAGTCTGAGAGGGTGGATTTAAGACACCCAACACCACTGATTCTGCTTAGACAGCTCCACACAAAGAAAGGTAAGAGTTAGAATATTTGCAGATCTCTCCAGTATCTTACAACAGTAAAAGGCATATCACTGTGTTATTTCAAATCAGCTTGAAAATACTACCAGAATTATAATAGAGCCTTAGGCACAGGGGGAAATTTCGATGGATTTTCATCAAAAGGAAGGAAATAAATACTCAAAAGTTACTCAGAGGTGATGATGGTGTTGTTTCTTTGTCTTTCAAATCCTTTTATTTTATTTTGAATTTAAGTAGTGTGTGTGTGTGTGTGTGTGTGTGTGTGTGTGTGTGTGTGTGTGTAGGTGTGTACACACTTGACTACAGAGGCCAGAATTGTTTAGGTACCTTCCTATATCATCTTGTACCCATTTTTTGTTTTGTATTGTTTGAAACAGACTCTGACTATGTAGTGTAGCTGACCTAAAACTGTCTATAGAGATGAAGCTGGCCTCAAACTTACAGGGGTCTACCTGCCACTTCCCAACCCGCTCCCAAGTTATGGAATTAAAGGAATGTTTGTTTGTTTGTTCCTTTGTTTTTGAGACAAGTTCTACCACTGAACATGATGCTAGCTATTTTGACTGGGCCTGTTGGCCAGTGATCCCCACAATCTGTCTGTTTCCATTTTCCCAACACTGCCTTAGTAGTCATGTGTAGCCATATCCAGCTTCAGTGGAGATGTGGGAAACTTAAACTAATTTTTAAATGTGTGTGTGCGTGTGTGCGTGCATATGTGTGTGTGTGTGTGTGTGTGTGTATGTGTGTGTGTGTCTGTTAATGAGAGGTTATGTGAGCATGCGTGGGCATGAGGAGGACAAAGTACAACCTCAGGTGTCAGCAATGCCATCTACATCCATCGAGATCAAGGTCTGAGGCTCATCAATTAGGCTGGACTGGCTAAGTAAGCCCCAGGGACTCTCCTGTCTTCACTTCACTGTGTTAGGAGTATCACTGTGTGCCACTGTGCCTGGCATTTCTATGTGTGTTTTGGGGCTTGAAGACAGGATCTCGCGCTTGCCTCTTTACTGACGGGGCTGTATTCCTAGCCCTAGTAACTGGGGATAGTACACTTTATAAATGTTTGCATCATCAGCCTGAAACTTTGAAATAATATTTGTGTTTGTGTTGCAGTACTGGTTAGAGAACAGCATTTCTTTCAAAGTCTCAGAGTAGGAAATGTAGAGGTGAAGACTCTGCATGAATCCCTGGTCCCATGTTGTTTTTAGGTTAAATATTCTGATAAGGAAGGCTCTATTGCCTATTTAAATCCACAGATTTTGGATTTCAATTTTTCACTTAAGTTATACTTTACAAAAGGAACTTTCTGTTTATAATGTAGTCCAGGCTGACATCTAACTCATAACTTTTGTCTCAGACATACAAATGCTGGGATTACAGGTTTGTGCCACTATGTCTGCCCTTGACAGGAGAGTTTTTAAGGGAGGGAGATATCACATAAAGGTGACTCAAACCCTACCAAACTATACTCTGGAGTGTCCTGTACACAGCTCATGTCACAGTCTTCTGCTTCATGGCAAGCATGGGTGGATAAAGACAAACATCATTGATCTGTTGTCTAAAAAATTGACACAAACAAAAATTTAAAAAAAGAGCAATCCCCTGAACCTGGTGTCCTGATCCAACTTGTCTGGACATCAGTCTCTCTTACCACAACTTCAGTGTTTCCAACTTGGTTCTTAAAATTTCCTTGGAAAGTCTCCAGTTCTTTGGCTCTTCTAATATCTCAAATTGGTATTTTTCCTCCCATACCTATTTTTTATGTTTATTTGGCGTGAAGTTGTATGTCAGGATTGTGAAACTTCTGAAAAACACACGAACAGTTTGACCCTCGGAAGTCCTGCATTTCTTGTTCTAGGCAAAGGGGTCTTTGTTTTTAATCTTTTTTTTTGTTGTTGTTGTTGTTGTTTTTGTTGTTATATCCTCTTTGCTCAAAGTATGGCTTTTGAATTAAGTGAAGATATTATGTATAGAGAGGAAATAAATGGGGTTTGCTTGTTAATTCACGGTTTTATTGCATTTTGATCAGGAAATGTATATTACATTTCTATTTGTGGGGAAAAATAGCATGTTCTTTGTAATGCAATACATGTCAAAATTTCATGAGTGATTTATGGATGAAGATGGCAGACAGTTGCCAAGGGGGATCCTAAAATCCATGGGGTGGGGGCTCATTACCATGTGTCGGTGGCTCTCAGCCATCCAAATACTATGAACTTTTAATATAATAAAAGTATTTCTGCTTCTTTTCACAATTGTAATTTAACTACTGTTATGAAACGTAATGGAAACATCTGATATGCAACCTCTTCTTTGCCATTTAGAGTGGAGTGTTAGCCGGAAGAGCTTTAGGTGAGAGAAGTGGGGTGATGTAGTGTATGCTGTGCAGTGTGGATCAAGAGGACATAGATCGAAGCTATAGAGATGCTTCTAGACAGGATAGGAAAAGAGAGAATGAGAAGAGATTGGTTAGTGGGCGTGAAATGGTTATGGTTAATCTGCTGCTACTATGTGTTCAAATGTTAATTGCTTGCCTTGCCCCCCCCCACACCCCTGACCCCCCAGGTCTTTTCTGTTCTATGAGCTCATGTATCCAAACTGATATTTGTGAACCTTGACTCCTAAATGATCCCTGATTAGCTATATGAAGATGCCTACAGTCTGGACTGGGAGGGAGAGAGGAAGGAGATAAGAGATAGGCAGAGCTAAGGTTTGCAGGCTTGGTGTGGGAGAAGGTGCTCAAGGAGAGTGGAAAGCAGAAGGGGAAGAGATGAGCAGTTCGCCATGGGTTAGGGCCATGAACTAGAAGCATGTGGCTGGAAAGAGCTTCCTCTGAGGATTGGTGTGATGGAGAGAAGCAGCCCAAATGGAAAACATGTGCAAGTATTTATGAAGGTTTGTGCTGGGAAACAAATGAGATAGCTTTGAGAGTTAAGGCCTAACAAGCCCCAGTGGTTTTACATATATCAAAAAATTTAACAGCTTTCTACATCTTTTATTTACATAATAGTGGGCTACGGAGTAACTGTGACCTCAATAATCATATGAATAAATATTAATTATTAATAATCTTTCTACACAAAATTCTGGTGATCTGTTATACAACAAGATAATAATAATAAACAATATTACACTGAATAATTCAAAATAATCAGGAGAGACTCCAGCCAGCGAACCAGGTAGGCTAACTGCAGTTCTTTACCTCTCCCTCCACTCCTCCAAGTTCGGTCCACCATCCTCAATTCCAGTTCTGTAGCAGACCATCTCTGTTGCCTCCCCTCATTGCCTGCCCCCATTCTCAAAGCACTAAGCAGATCTTGGTGGAGCAGTCTGCTTTCCTCCCTCCTAGTCCATCTCTAGGTATCAGCTTCTAATACCTAGAAATACATTTTCACTGGAACCCTCAGTGCCTCATATATCCGGACCCCAGAAGATTTCCTATCAGGTAACACACAGCCACTACACTCTCTCAAGAACCAGAGACAGTAACAGGAACCAAGAAGTGAACCCCACAGCTAACAAAGACAAGACCAGTTATCTTCCCCAAACCACGCCTAGATATCAGTGTAAAAACACGTTCAATAATAGCCAGAAAAAAATGTCTCCATCAAAGACCAGGAACCGCACCACAGCAGGCCTTGAGTATTCCACCATAGTTGAAGCATGAGGCAAACAAACAAGCAAACAAAGAAACAAAAACATTAAAAAGCCTTTATGAATGAGATAGAGGTCCTAAAAACGGAAATGAAAAATCCCCTAAAGAAACCTATAAAAACAGAAACCAACAGTGGAAAGAAATGCATAATACAGTTCAAGACCTGAGACTGTGGAACTAGAGTTAAGGAGAAGATATGCCTAGTCCTAGTGCAACTTGATGTGCCTAGAAAGGTTGATGACATCCATAGGAGGCCTCCTGTTTTCTGAGGACAAAGAGAGGAAAGGAGGCTGGGGGTAAGGGGAGGTGAGAGGAAGAAGAAGGCAGGGAAACTACAAACAGGATATAAAGTAAATTAGCTAATTTAAAAATATAACTCATATTAATGATGCCAAAAGTACATATAGTTGCTAGTTTCCTCTAAAAACCTAAACTGAGCGAAATCTGGAAATGAAAAATTTAGGGATTCAGATAGAAACTTCAGAGGCAAGCCTCACCAATGAACTACAAGGCATAGGAGAGAGAGTCTCAGAGATTGAAGATACAATAGAAAACTGGATACATCAGCAACAAAAATGTTAAATATGAAACATTTCTTAACATAAAACATGCAGAAATATGAAACCTAATAAAAAGACCAAACCTAAAATAATAGAAATAGAGCCAAAAGGGGCTCAAAGGTCCAGAAAATATTTTCAACAGAGAAGAAAAATGTTCTAACCTATAGGTTAGACCAGAAAGAAAGGTTGCTCAGCACATAACAAGCAAAATACTAAACAGACAGAACAAAGGCAGAATGCTAAACACTTCAAGGGAAAAGATCAACTTATATATAAATGCAGACCTATTAGAATTACACTTGACTTCTCAATGAAGACTTTAGAAATCAGTAGGGCCTGAACAGATATGCTACAGACTCTAAGAGACTGTAGATGCCATCCAGTTTAGATTAGTATACACAGAGCTTAAAAGAAATCTTTTATGTATTTATTTAATTACTTTATAACCTGATTTTCATTCCCTCCCCCTTCACCTCCCTGTCCCTTTTTCTTGTACTCTCCTCCAGTTTCCCATTCTCCTTCTTAGAGAAGGGGAGACCCTCCAAGGCATATCAAGTCATGGCACCTGGTACCTCAAGTATAGTAGGACTAAATGCATCCTCTCCCACTGAAGTAAGGCAGTCCAGCTAGGGGAAGAGATCCAGAGGCAGGCAACAGAGATGGAGACAGCCCCTACTTCCATTATTAGGGGACCCATGTGTTGACCAAGCTGCATATCTGCTACATATGTGCAGTGGATCTAGTCCCAGCCCAAGCAAGCTCTTTGGTTGGTGGTTTAGTCTCTGTGATCCCCCAGGCTCTGTAGGTCTTCTTTTGGAATCCATGACCCTCCAGCTCCCTCTATCCTTAGTCTTACTCTTCCCACAGAACTCCCTGAGCATGACCTATTGTTTGGCTGTGGGTCTCTGCATCTTTTGCTATCAGCTGCTGGATAAAGCTTCTCAGAAGACCAATTGAACGGTTTCTCAGAAAACTAGGAATAATTCTACCTCAAGACCTAGCTATACCACTCCTAAGAATATACTCAAAAGATGTTCCACCATACTGCAAGGATACTTCCTCAACTATGTTGTATCAGCTTTGTTTGTAATAGCCAGAAACTGGAAACAACCCAGCAAAACTTTCTATCACCATAGATGGAGAAAATAAGACATTCTATGATAAAACCAAATTTAAGCAATATCTACTTACAAATCTAGCCATATAGAATGTGCTAGAAGAAAAACAACAACCTAAAGAGGTTAACCACACACAAGAAAATACAAAGAATAAATACATAATCATAGACAAGAAAATCAAGAGAGGAAACACACACATATGCATGCATGTGTGTGCACAAAACACACGCACACACACACATGCACACCACCAGCAGCAGTACCACCACCATCAAAACAATAACAACAACATAATTGATATCAACAAAAATTGCTCATTGATATTCCTCAACTTTAATGGTCTCAATTCTGCAAGAAAAAGACATACTAATAGAATGCATACAGAAACAGGATACAGGATCCATCCTTCAGCTGCATACAAGAAATACACCTCAGGGTAAAAAAGTGTAAAAAGGTATTTCAAACAAATGAACTTAAGAATCAAGCTGGTATAGCCATTTTAATACCTTACAAAATAAACTTCAAATTAAACCTAATTAAAAGGGTTAGGGACCAATACCACATACTTATCAAAGGAAAAAAAATCCAGCAAAAGAATATTGCATTTCTTAACACCTATACCCCCCCCAAACACGGGCAGCTAAGTTTATAAAAGAAACACTAATGTAGCTTAAATCACATATTGACCCTCACTGACATATTGACAGTGACAGTGGGAGACTGCAATAACTAACTTTCACCAATAGACAGTTTATCCAGACAAAACCAAACAGAGAAATGCTGGAGCTAACTGACATTACAAATAAAATTGACCAAAAAGATATTTACAGATCAGTTTACCCAAACAGAAAATATTATCCCTTCTTCTCAGCAGTTCATGGATCTTTCTGTGAAACTGATGACATGCTTGAATGTGCCTCACATTTGACCATGTCCCCTGGAGGGGGAGACCTGGTGGCACTCAGAGGAAGGACAGCAGGTTGCCAAGAAGAGACTTGATACCCTATGAGAATATACAGGGGGAGGTAATCCCCCTCAGGAACAGTCATCGGGGAGGGGAATAATGGGAAAATGGGGGGGGGGGGAGGAATGTGAGGATACAAGGGATGGGATAAACATTGAGATGTAACAGGAATAAATTTAAAAAAATGTTCAATGTCAAAAAAAAAAAAAAAGCGAGCCTCACTAGATACAAGAAAATTGACATACTATCCTGCACTCTGTCTGACTACTAGGGATTAAAGCGGAAGATCTACAACAGAAAGCTTACAAATTCATGGAAACTAAAAACCTCTGTACTGTATGAAAAATGGGTCAAGACATAATTTAAGAAATTAAAAAAGCATATTAGAATTGAATAAAAATGAAAACACAACATACTAAAACTTATGTGACATAGTGAGGATAGTTCCAAAAGACAAGTTCATAGCACTAAATGCTTACATAAAGAAATTGTAGATTATATATATATATATATATATATATATATATATATATATATATATATATATATAAGTGGTGGTCAGACTGAATATCTGAATGTAGAAACATCCAAATAGATCCATACTTACCATCTTGTACAAAACTCAATTCAAATGTATTAATAATCTCCACACAGAATTGGACACACTGAAGCTGATAGTAGAGAAAGCGGAGAACAACCTTGAACTCATTGTCACAGGACACAACATTCTTAACAGAACATGTTTAGCACAAGGACAAAGACTGACACTTAATAAACAAGATCTCCTGAAACTGAGGAGCTTCTGTGTGGCAGAAGACACCATTATTTGGACAGAGCGGTAGCCTACAGGATGGGTAACAATTTTTTTTAACCAATTATAATCTGATAGAGGGATAATATCCAATATATATAAAGAACTAAAAAAAAAAAAACCTAAATATCAAGAAAATAAACAAATGGAAAATGAGGTACAGATAAAATAAAGAACAGTTAAAAGAGGAAACTCAAATGGCTGAGACATGCTTAAAGAAGTATTCAACATTCTTAGTCATCAAGGAGATGGCAAATCAAAACTACTTTGAGATTTCATCAACACCCATCGGAATGGCTAAAATCAATAACGCAAGCAACATCTCATGCTTGTGATGATGTGGAGTAAGGAGAGCACTCCCTATTGCTGTTGGGAATGTCCACTTGTATAACCACTATGGAAACTGGTGTGGTGGTACCTAAGGAAGATGGGAATCAAAATCTACCTCAATATCCAGCTATACTGCTCTTGGGCATATACCCAAAGGACACTTCATCTGACCACAGAGACAATTCCTCAATCATGTTACTTGCTCCTCTGTTCATAAGGGGCAGAAACTGTCAATAAATGAATACATCAGGAAAATATACTACATTTACATAGTGTCATTCAAAATTGAAATCCTGAAACTTGCAGGTAAATGAATAGAACTAGAAAAGGAATCATTCTGACTGAGGAATCCCTGACCCACGAGGAGAAATATGTTATGTATTCACTTACATGTGGATATCAGATGTTAAATTCAACGATAAATATGCTATAACCTATTTAACTACAGATCTTAGATACAGAGTTTGGGATTGGTAGGGTGGGTTACAAATAGGTTTTCCTAGGAAAGAGAAGTAAAGCACACAGTTATAGGTGGACTGAGAGAGCCTGGGACCTGGAACAGGTGTTTTAAGCTGTGGGGAGTGGCTTAAGAGGGGGATGAGGGGGGGAATATGGGGACAGAGAGCTAAAAGTAAAGACCATTTTAGTAATAGTGTGGAAACCTAGTACTGAACTTTCTAAAATATCTTTATACATGAAGGCCTTTAAATTAAATCACCAAATAACGGGGTAGACCCAGCCCCAACTGGACACCGCTTGTCACAAAATAAAGCTTCCAGTACTGGGAATGCATTACTTCTAATTGAGTTTTTGGCCAAAGGTGTCCCATAGGAAACCTGAAACCACTCAAGCTGTTGTCAAGGCTTTAGGTTGCCCTCCCCAAACTGATGCCAAGGCCCCTTTGCTGAAGACAACACTTACACAATTCATTGAACATGGAGAAGTCAAGGTGGGGCCTACTTAGTGCCTTTATCCCTACTGGCTAGTGTTCTTCATACTGGAAAGTATTTTGCAAGCTACCAAAGGAGAACTGTAAACATCAATCCGGCTACAAAACCTTTGATTTCCTGTGTACCCCTGGCTTCAAGAAACACAATGGTGGCAGAAACCTTGTGGGAGTAACCAGCTGATATCTGATTTGACTTAAGGCCTACTCCATGAGATAGAACCCATACCTGACACTGCTTGGGTGACCAAGAACTGGAGACTAGATAGCCCAGGGACTTATGGAAAAAACCTAATGCTACTGTTCAGATGAAAGAGCATAGCAGTAAATTGACTCCTAATGACATTCGGTCATATTCCTAGATAAATGCCTTACTTACTCATCATGAGAGTAGCTTCCTCTAGAAGCTGATAGGAACCAATACAGAGATCCACTGCCACATACTCTGCAACAAGCGAGAGACCTAGGAGCACTCTACTCTAAACAGAATGTCTCCATCAAATTCCTCCTCTCATAGCTCAGGTAAGCCTCCTGAAGAGGAGGGAGGAAAAGTATAAGAGTCATAGGGGAGGGGAGTAAGGGGAAAAAGGGAGGGAGGGAGGAATGGGAGGATACAAAGGATGGGATAACAATTGAGCTGTAATATAAATAAATTAATACAATATATTTTTAAAAAGAGACAAAGGGGATGGAGGATACCAAGAAAAGAAGGCCCTCTAAATCAAAATGGGCAAAGCTTAAAGAACTCACAGAAATTGAAGCAGCATGCACAGATCCTGGCATGGATCTGTACCAGATGGAGTCCTAGTGCTGAAAGAACTAGACACATGCTCCCAATCCTAACCCAGAAACTATCTCCAATTGATACCTACATGCAAACAAAAATTTTCTTTACCCAAGTGAAATCTTACTGGGGGAAACAAATTACTCTCAAGGATGCTACATACCCAGTAGTAGATGGCCAATAGAAAACAAACTCAATGGCATCTATGGAGGTTTCTTGTCTCATAATGTTATGTCTGGGCTTTTTCTCTTATCTTTAAAATTTTTTTCTTTTTGTTTATCAACATCATAATCATCTTATTCATCAATTATTTACCTTACAGTATCTTTGTATATTTATTATGGCTTAATGTTTTGTGTTTTTAGGAGGTCTTTGTGAAAACGAGTAGGTCTCTGTGTCTATTTCTGTTTCTTGTGCGTTTTCTTCAGCCCTTTCCCTTCAGATTGTTTTGTTCTATTCTTATTTGTTTGTTTTTGTTTATTTCATTACATTATATTCTATTTTATTATTGTGCCTTAAATGCTTGTTTGTTTTCTAAGAAGTGACAGAAAGGAGAAAGGATCCACATGGGAGGGGTGATAGGAAGGAACTGGGAGAAGCAGAGGGAGGGAAAATATAATCAGGATATGTTGTAGGAAAAACCACCACTTTTTTCAGTAAAATAAAAAATAAAATTGTAATGAGACATTATACCTAAAATTTGTGGACACACTCTGTTATCAAGGGAGTGAGCAAATGGACATTCTCCTATATTATTGCAGGGAAAGTAAAATTATGTTTGCATTAATCCAGTGATGAAGAATCTGCTTTTGAAGATATATTCTACAGAGGCACTAAGACATGCAAGTAACAATCTCTCAACAATTATACATATTTGAGGCTATTAGTTGCAGTTATGATTATAATAAAATATTAGAAATAATTTACATGGCATTAGAAAGTAATGTCTATCTACCTAACACCTATGTATTCATGATCATTTATCAGGTATACCACCTATCTATCTATCAATCACCTATCTATATCTATCATGTATCTATGATTCTATAATCCACCTATATCCTCTATTTATCTATCAATCATCTATTTATAAGCGATCAATCCCTTCTTTTGTGTCTTCCTTCCTTCTTTGTTTCTTTTTCTTTCCTTTGTTCTTTCTTTCACCCAATAGCTTTCATTTACCCATCATCCATTATCTGCTATCTACCTGCCATGTGCAAATCTACCTGAAACTTCTATATTTTGTATTATGATATTACATTTATTCACATGTATTTGGGATCAATGTATATACTAACATTCAAATGTTAAAGTAGTAGCTTTATTATAAAACAGCTTTTTAGTATTTGAGCCCCTCTGAGCCTTCCTTTTCTGTACAGTGGGAGATAAAAACGTATTTTCTTTGTCATTATTGTTTGAGTTACAGATTTCCCATTTAAAATTCCTGCCCATGTGCAGTAATGAAATTTACTCTCGTAGTGTTTCTCATTTACGACCTATATGAGAATAGAACTGATTTTTAAAGACCACAGTTTTCATTTTCTATTGTCTATAGTCAGATTTTTTTTAATATGCAACCTCAATCACACTAATTATTTCTTGACTAAATGTGTCAATGTAGTGCTTGTTTAAAAATGGATTACGAGAGGAGTCTGTCCCCTCCACTCCCCCTACACTGCCCCATGTTGGTTTACTGATTAATAACACAGTTAATCAGGTCTCATACTAACTAGAAAGTTTTGTGGAGAACACTGCTAATTTTCCATAGTCTTTTAGCCCTCTAACATATTATTTCTTTTTCTAAAATTTCTCTCGGAACTTTACAATTTCACTTTGGTTTCTCAGCGCGCACGCTTATATATTTCAGTGGATTTTCCCAATGGAGAAAATATGTTCCCCCTTCCCTTTCCACTTATAAAACCCCACAAGCTGTTAAAATGTCCATCCCTTCTGCTCCATTTCCTCACCCAAATCCTATCACATACCATATGAATTTTTAACCCCGACACCTGTCTACCCACATGGTTCCACAAGGGTGGATTAAAAAAATACAATGAAGAACAATAAAGACCACACACATCCCTATGTGTTAGCCCTCCAAGTCTACAGAATGCAGTTTTCAGTGCTGGTTGCTTGCTGTGCGTGCACACAACCCTAATGGAAAAAAAAAAAAAAAAAAAAAAAAAAAAAAAAAAAAAAAAAAAAAAAAAAAAAAGCACGCACCAAGTCAATCTTTTAAGATGGCTCCCTTTCACTCTTCAGAGCTCCTGGTTAATGAGTTTGTTATTCGTTCATTTATATAGCTTCAAAAATCAAGCACTGGATGCCTCTGCTTCGTGACGCAGGTTTTCGGGCAAACCTCTATTCGTCAGCACTAGTCATTCTGTGAGAACTGATTTCATCTCAGGGTGTGTTTCCTGACAGAAAGCAAGAATCAGGAAGAAAGAATGTTAAATTTCATTTTATTTATTATCTATGCAAATGCTTGATGTTGTACTTTTCTTATTTAGTGTATTGGGCTTGGACAGGGAAACTTAAAGAAAGCTCCTGCAGGAATCTTAGCTAGGTGAGTATTTCAAGTCTGTGTACTGGGAACCACTTAGTGGCCCATAGAGGGCGCCTTTAACAATAGGCAAGCCTTTTTAGCACAAAACTCCTTTCACGTCCTCACATTTTTTTCTTTTTCTTTTTCAAAGTGTATTTATTTATTATTACATATACAATGCTCTGCCTGCATGTACACTTTCAGGCCAGAAGAGGGCATCAGATCACATCATATATGGTTGTGAGTCACCCTGTGGTTCCTGGGAATTGAACTCATGACCTCTGGAAGAGCAGTCAGGGCTCTTAACCGTTGAGCCTTCTCTCCAAAGTCTCCTCGCATTTTTTTTTTACACTAATCTTTTTCTTTCATTTCATGGGCTGTTGGGAATCAAGTGGACAGGATGTGTGGCAATATCCCATCCTAGTAGCATGTGAAGTGTTTAATCGGACATTGTTTGAGTTGTTGGTACCTCAATGAAAGAAAAAGCAAGCCAATTTTTAGTTTATAGTTGCTTTAAGATTTTTCAGCAGGTGATATGATTTCCTATTGTTGGTCCCCAGGCCTCATTACTCTCACCTGTTGATAAACTCTTGATTCAGTGCCAGAGTTGATGTCTCAAGAGGTATTTGGAGGCTGCTTCAGCGTTGAAATGAATCTTTGCTGGGGAAAACCCATAGCTCTACCTCAACTGCCATTTATGTTTGCTGTTTCACTCAGGGCTTTTCATTTATAGGTTTCTACTCTCTTATTTTTTCATTTTTCATTTGAGAAAAATTCATGCTTATGGACCTTGATGGTAATCCAAAGGAATTAATTCATCAATTATTTAAGTATCCACATTTATATTATTATTCCTATATTAAAGGTCACCAAGGAAAACCAGAATAAAACCAGGAACCTTGGTAGAGTAGATTTATATGTGTGAAACTATTATTATTATTATTATTATTATTATTATTATTATTATTATTATTATTGTTGTTGTTTTACCACTGACTAATGTAATGAGGCCAATATGAGGATACTTCCTTGTTTTGCTTTATAGCAGTAGCACACAATGCATTCCTCATTTATATTCTTTACTTTGGAAAAATAACACTCCATTTCATTGTGTTTAGTGGTTGTCTGGTTCATAGATGCCACTGCTTCTAATAATATTTTGATAAAAAGAACCCAAAGGACAGGCGTGGCCCAGTGATTTACATTTCTTGGCATCTACAGTGTCTTTCGTCATATGATTCTTCGCCTTATCAATCATCAAGGAGAAATTATCTCAATCATGTTCAACATGACATTTTACTATTTAAAGTTTATTTTACAGACATTGCTAATTTCTGAGATTTATCTAGATCGAAGTTTCGTAATTGATCCTACTTGGGGATACACATGATAAAAGCATATAAGTGACACATATAAAGGTTGAAAGGACCAGAAAAACTCCATTTTGAAAAAGAAACCCTGTTTTGTGTTAAACCTAGCCAAGGGCTGAACCCAGATTACAGAAAAACCACAAACTTGTCTAAACAGAAAAATATTCCCTAGCAACACAATCAACTCACCTTGGGAAAGCCCAAATATACTCTCTGCTGGTCAAGCTGACCGGCAGGTGGTCTGGCACATAGCAACAACCAATTAGGAGAAGCCAGGCCAATCTTTTCTATAGGCCAACTTGCCCCCTATACCCACTACCCAACCATGAAACACTAAGGCTTGTAACCCCCTGCTTGCAACTTTTCTGCCCAAATGCCATCCAATCATATATTGTAAAGCCTATTTCTTTGTTTAGAATCTATAAAAACTCCTCTCAATTGAGACTCGAGGCTGCTTCCCCGCATCTGCTGTGTCAGTGCATTGGAGAGTGGCCTGGGTTTGAACCTGCATTAAAGACTTCCTTGCTATGACATTTGGGCTCGGGTCTTGGGTGGTCTGTTTTGGGAGTCTCTTGACATTTTGGGCATAACAAGATAATCTTTGTCTTCTTGACACAGTCTCACTGTGTAGTCCAGGATAGACACCACCTGAGATCCTCTTGACTCTATCCCCCAGGCTGTGGAATAAGAACGGGTGTCACTAGGTCTGCCTGTAAGAAGGTTATAGTTTATTCTAGATCAGTTTTAAAAGGAGTGTCTGCATTAAAAAATTTAATTTTATGCAATATCAAGGGTTCTTTGGTGATTTTTAATTTATTTACTTTACATCCCGATTGTAGCCCCCTCCCTCATCTTCTCCTGTCCCCACCCTCCCTCCCTCTTCCCCCTTCCCCCCTTCACCTAGTCTTCAGAAAGGGGGAGCCCTTCTCCCCTACCATTTGAGCCCAGCCTATCAATTCTCATCTAGACTGCTTGCATCTTCTTCCACTGTGGGCTGGCATGCCCACCCTGCCAGGGGGAAGTGATCAGTGAGTGAGTAACACAGTCCATGTCAGAGGCAGCCCCTACTCCTCATATTATGGTCTCACATAGAGACTGTGCTGCCTATCGACCGACCACATCTGAGCAGGGGGTCTAGGTCCTCTCCATGAATGGTCCTTGGTTGGTACATCAGTCTCTGCTGTTTCCCCCTGGCCTCAGATTTGTTGACTATGTTGTTCTTCTTGTGGAGCTCCTGTTCCTTCTGTTCCCCAAGTCACCACGCATTATGCTCCGAAGTTCGAAGTTTGGTTGTGAGTCTCAGCATCTACTTCAATCCTCTGCTGGTTGGAGTCTTTCAGAGGACCTCTATGGTAGGCTCCAGTCCTGTTCCCTCTCTTCAAGCACTTTCAGTGTCTATTCCAGTTGTCCCTCTGAATGAGCATTAAGCATCCTCCATAGTGTCCTCCATGTTATTTAGCTTCTTTAGGTCTGTGTATTATAGTGTGATTATCTTGTATGATATGGCTAATATCTGCTTGTAAGTGAGAATATACCATGCATCTTTTTCTGGGTCTGGGTTTTCTCACTCAGGATGACCATTTCTAGTTCTATCCATTTGCCTCCAAATTTCAAGATTTCTTTGCTTTTAATAGTTGAGTAGTACTCCATTGCATAAATGTGCCACAGTTTTTTATTTATTCTTTAGTTGAGGGATATAGGTTGTTTCTAGATTCTTGTTATTACAAATAAAGCTGCTATCAGCATACTTGAGCAAATGTCCTTGTTGTTTGGTAGAACATCTTTCCATATATGTCTGGGAGTGGTATAGTTGGTTCTTCAAGTATCTGTCACTATTTCCAATTTTCTGAGAAAGTGACAGATTGATTTCCAAAGTGATTGAACAAGTTTGCACTCCCACCAGTAATGGAGGAGTTTCCCCCTTTTTGCACATCCACATCCTGGAATCTCAGAGTTGTTTTGATTTGCATTTCCCTGAAAACTAAGGATTTTGAGCATTTCTTTTTTAAAATTTATTTATTTAGTAGTTCATTCATATTACATCTCAATTATTATCCCATCCCCTCTATCCTCCTATTCCTCCCTCCCTCCCACTTTCACCCTATTCCCCTCCCCTATGACTGTGACTGATGGGGACCTCCTTCCCTGTGTATGATCATAGGGTATAAAGTCTCTTCTTGGTAGCCTGCTATCCTTCCCTTGAGTGCCACCTGGTCTCCCCATCAAGGGGATGTGGTCAAATATGGGGTACCAGAGTTCATGTGAAAGTCAGTCCCTACTCTTCACTCATCTATGGAGAATATCCTGTCCATTGGCTAGATCTGGGTAGGGGTTCGATGATGACTGCACATATTTCCTTTGGTTGGTGCCATAGTTTGAGCAAAACCCCTGGGCCCAGATCTGCCCATCATAATGTTCTACTTGTAGGTTTCTAGGACCCTCTGGATCCTTCTATTTCCCCATTCTCCCATAATTCTCTCACCTAAAATCCCAATAGGATGTCCTCACATCTATCCCACTTTCCTGGTAGGTGAAGACTTTCATGGGACATTCCCCTTGGGCTAGTGTCTAGTTTTAAGTGAGTATATACCATTTGAGTCTTCCTGCCTTTGGATTATCTCACTCATTATGATCATTTCTAGTTCAATCCATTGCCCACAAATTTCAGGAATTCCTTGCTTTTAATAGCTGAATAGTATTCCATAGCATAAATGTACCACAGCTTCTTTATCCATTCTTCTCCTGAGGTATACTTAAGCTGTTTCCATGTTCTGGCTATTATGAATAAGGCTGCTATGGACATGGTTGAGCATATGTCCTTGTTGTGTACTGGAGCATCTTCTGGGTATATTCCAAGCAGTGGAATAGCTGGGCCTTGAGGAAGCCCTATTCCCAGTTTTCTGAGATAGCGCCAGATAGATTTCCAAAGTGGTTGTACTAGTTTGCATTCCCACCAGCAATGAAGGAGTGTTCCTTTGAGCATTTCTTTAGGTGTTTGTTGGCCATTCAATATTCCTCTGTTGAGAAGTCTCTGTTTAGCTCTCTACCCTATTTTTAATTGGATTATTTGGTTTGTTGGTCTTTAATTTCTTGAGTTCTTTATATATTTTGAGTGTAATGTATTAGTTAAATAAAAACATTACAATTATTTTATCTTTAATATTTATATATGGCTTATTAGATAACTGGCAGTTTTTGTACAGCATGTCTACTAAAACGTCTTTTTCCAGAACTTCAATTTTTTTCTCCAACTTTTTGCAGTTGTTTGGAGACAAAAGAAGAAAGATACTATAGATAATTATTCTTTACATGAAAGAGGCTTAAAACAGAGGAGCATTGTTTATATTTCCCATCTCTTGACTAGAAATGGTAATAGTAGACACACACACTCTGACACACATTTGTTTCAATTTAACATGCGTGTTTGCTTTGCTGAAAAATTGTCTATGTACCACGTGCATCCTTGGTGCCCATGGCTGCCAGAAGAGGGCATCAGATCCTGTGAGACTGGACTTACTAATGATTATGAGCAGCCCTATGGGTTCTGGGAATTAAATGTAGGTCCTCTGGAAAAGCAGCCAGTGTTCTTACCTGTCGATCTTTCTCTCTTGCCTTCATGATCATATATTTTTGAAAAAAAAATGAGACATAAGTGTTCAAGAAATCTAATTTGATCACATAAACAGTCTATTTTGAAATACATGTTATGCGCTCACATTTATGAACACATTTTTTGCATCTGTGTTTGTGTATGCCAGCATACATATATCTGTGTATGTGTGTGACTGCTTTGTCACCTCTATTAAAGACCAGTTCCCCTGAATACTATTAACATTTTGTCATCTTCTTCTTACAGAATTTTGTGATATGATTAACAATAAGTCTTAGGCATAGATTTTTTGAATGACCTGAATATTAATGAAAACATGGATTCATATCACTGAACCAAGGGCTGTCAAGGATACTCAAGCAAGATAGATTGCCAGAATGTTTATATTTGAGCATGCATTTGGAGATAGCTGTGGGGTACGGTGCAGCTGTAGGTGGATTCACAATTAAGGAATACAAAGATGAAAAGGTTGTGGAGGGCAATAGATACTAGGTTATAGACTTTAGTGTGATTAATGACAAAACCTGATGTTGTGTGCTATGATATATTAGTATCAGGGAAAACTAAAACCAAAGAAGCCTCATAGAAAGTATTGATTACATATTGAGGTCAAGTCTGGTTTATTTAAAATGTATTAGGAAGATAAAGGATGGGAAAGATATTGGGCTGCTAGCCCATTAGTACATCTCTTAAATTTTTGGTTGCTCCTCCTTTTTAAGCGAAGACATTAACTTTTTTTTTTGGAGGTGGCATACTGCAGACTTCTGTTTGTTTATCTTCACATGCAAATTATCTCTTGTTTTCCAGCCAGTCTGCTCTTTTCAAAGTTGCACAGGATAGGTGGAATGGTTATGGCGTTATAGCCCCAAATATCAAGGAAATGTTAAATTCTTTTCATTTTTAGAAAAAACTCCATGTGGTGTGCTGTGAAATCAAGCTGTGATGCTTGGTGTCAGTCTCTTTATATCATACCAGTTGTTTCAGAGAGTTTTATCATTTGGGGCGGGCACTGCAACTTTATACACCTCTGAAAGGAGCTAGCTTGAGGACTTGCAATTCACAGGGTGGGCAGAAGGGTCTTGGTCTTAATTTCTCAGCATTGTTTTAAAAAGAGTTGACATCTTGTGCTTTTTGATGATATTTGAAGTGGTGACAGTGGGAGAAACTCTCACTAATGTGGTAGCGGAATACATGTGTGGGAGTTGGAGCATATGTATATGTATGCTCATTAATGAGAGATGGAATGCTGGTTAAGTTTTGTTAATGTGACACAAACTAGAGACAGCCAGGAAGATGAAACCAGAAGTGAGATGTATCCCCTGTGAGATTGACTGTTGACTGATGGGGGGAGAGGAGGCAAGTTGATTGTGGGCGGTGCTTTTGTGAGGTGGATGGGTCTGGGACGTGTAAGAAAAGTAGCTAAGCAAGATAGGGAGCAAGCCAGTAAACAGCATTCCTCCTTGGACTCTGCTGAGGTTCCTGCCTCTAGGGTTCTGTCTTGAATTTTTGCCTTAGCTCTCCTCAGTGATGAAGTATGCTGTAGAAATCAAAGTCAGATAAATCCTTTTTTCTCTCAAGTGCTTTGGCCCGTGTTTTTGTCACAACAACAATAACAGAAAACAGACAGTGGCTGCGATTGAGTACTTAGTGTGTGGAGGGTTTATAGCTGTGGCTGGTAGGACTACCCTCTATCAGAACGGGTAAATTGTGATTTTCCTTGTCTTTGTCATCAAAGTATACACTTCAGCCCATATTTTCCAGGAGGAACTCAATTTTTATGGCTACCTTAAAATTTTTTAATTTGACATGTATAAATGTTTTGTCCCACATTTATTCTGTGTACCACATACATACTTGGAGCCCATGGGGGCCAGAAGAGGATGGCTGACACCCTAGAACTAGAATTATAGACTGTTACAAGTCACCATGTGGGTGCTGGGAGTTGAACCTGGGCCCTCTGAAAGAGTAGCCAGTGTTCATAACTGCCGAGCCCCCTCCCCAGGATTTGAATGAATAGAGTCCATATGTATTTAATTTAAAATTGAAATATGCAGATGATTAACATAGTAAAATGGCCATGTTACTAAAATCAATCTACAGATTGAGTGCAATTCTCATAAAGATTCCAACATAATTCTTTACAGACCTTGAAAATCAGTCCTCAACAACATATAAAAAGATAAAAAACCCAGGATAGCTAAAAGAAATTCTGGTAATAACACCATTCCTGATTTCAAGTTGTTTTTTCTACAAAGCAATAGTAATAAAAACATCATGGAGCTGGCATAAAAACAGATAGTTTGATTAATGGAATCTAATTGCAGACCCAGAAATAAACCAACACACCTACGGATATTTGATTTTTGACAAAGAAGCCAAATCCATACAGAAGGAAAAAGATAATATTTTCAACAAATAGTACTGGTTTAACTGGGTGTCTACATGCAGAAAAATGCAAGTAGATCCATATTTATCACCCTGCACAAAATTTAAGTCTAAGCATCAACATAAAACAAAATGCACTAAATCTGTTAGAAGGAAAACGAGAAATAACATTCAATTTATTGGTATAAGAGACAACTTCTTGAAAAGAACACCAACAGCTCAGGCTTCAAGATCAACAAATAATAAATGGGACCTCACAAAACTGAAAAGCATCTGTAAGGAAAAGGACACTCTCAACAAAACAAACAGCCTATTGATTGGGAAATCCTACATCCAACAGAGGGCTAATATCTAAAATATATAAAGAACTCAAAAAATTAAACACCAACAACCAAATAATCTAATTAAAAAATGGGGTACAGAGCTAAACAGAGAATTTTGAACAGAGAAAACTTGAATGACTGAGAAGCACTTAAAGAAGTGCTCAGTGTCTTTAGCCATCAGGGAAATGCAAACCAAAATGACTCTGAGGTTCCATCTTATACCCATCAAAATGTCTAAGATTAAAATTTGACCATGTCCCCTGGAGGGGGAGACCTGGTGGCACTCAGAGGAAGGACAGCTGGTTACCAAGAAGAGACTTGATATCCTATGAGCATTTACAGGGGGAGGAAATCCCCCTCAGGAACAGTCATAGGGGAGGGGAATAAGGGGAAAATGGGAGGGAGGGAAGAATGGGAGGATACAAGGGATGGGATAACCATTGAGATGTAACAAGAATAAATTAATAAAAAAAATTAAAAAAAAACAGCCATTGGGCAAAATATCCTCATTCCTACCACAGACAGAATTCTGCCTAAATGTGGGCAAGCTTGGATGCAGATAAAGTCAACGGCCAAACTCTGCAAAGACAGGGAAAGCAAGTCCTCAATAGTTCCTGCCTCACAAATATGTCTGTCAGATATATTGAACCAGAAGGCTGAAAATGATGCTCCAATGTAATAGAGAATTTTGGGTGACTGTTCAGGTAGCAAATTGTCTCTGTCATCTTCTTGTTTGGGAAGTTGCTAACCTGCACTCCCTGAATACTCAGGTAATTAATTTTATTCCTTCTCAAGTCTCTGATTGGGTTGAAGACCACATAGTTTACCTTAATAATTAAGCTTAGTTGTTTAGGGATTATGATGATTTTTAGGACTAGATAGATGTTTTAAGTTGGTAATGATGAGCTATGATAGAAACTGATTTACATTCAGAATTTTAGAATCACCACAATAGGAAAGATGTTTTCTTCAAAGCTATCAAATAAAAATAGCCAAAACACGATGAATATAACATCTATATAATTCCTGATTATTTCGTGGCTCTTCTTACTGTAGGTAGTTTATTGTATATAGGTGTAATAATATAAATGTATATGTAAAATATTTAATAAAAATAAAAATTAAGAAAAGAAACATGAGCATGCCAGCCAGTGAGGAAATGCAAGAGGCATTTTCCCATGGTCTTGCTGCATGTTCCGGCCTTGGCTTTTTGCCTTGACCTCTGGCAGTGATGGCTTAAAACCTCGAAGTATAAGCTAAAATAAACTTTCTTCTCTCCCTATGTAACCCCAAAAGCTCAAATGACAACACATGCTGGTGAGGATGTGGAGAAAGGGGAACACTCCTCCATTGCTGGTGGGAGTACAAACTTGTACAGGCACTGTGGAAGTCAATCTGGCACTTTGTCAGAACACTGGGAATAGTGCTACCTCAAGACTCAACTATACCACTTCTGGGCATACACTTGAAAAATTCTCCACCATACCACAAGGACACTTGCTCAACTATGTTCATAGCAGCTTTACTCATAATATACAGAAACTGGAAACAACCTAGATGTCCTTCAAACAAAGAATGGATAAAGAAAATAAGTACATTTACACAATGAAATTCTACTCAACTATAAAAAACAAGGAAATCATGAAATTTGAAGGCAAATGGATGGACTAGAAAATATTATCCTGAGTGAGGTAACCCAGACCCAGAAAGACACACATGGTATGTAGTCACTTATAATTGGATATTAGGCATACAGTGTAGGATAACCATTCAACAATCCACAGATCCAAAGAACCTACATAACATGAAGGACTTAAGGGAGGATGCTTGAATCTCTGTCAGAAGAGGAATAAAATAGACATCAGAAGTGGATGAAGGGAGAGAACTGGGAAGGGGAATGAGGGTGTGGATCTGGCGAGGGAAGGGCAGGGGTAGGAGGTGAGAAGGGTGGGAGAGAGGAGGAGAATGAATGTGGGGATCATCTCTGGGACCCACGATGGGGTAGGCTCCTGAGAGGATATGAGGGTGACTCTAGCTGAGACTGCTAGCAGTGGGAAATATGGAGACCAAAGTGGCCACCTCCTATAGCCAGGCAGGACTTCTAGTGGAGGGAGGAGACACCAACCCACACCAAAACCTTTGCCTCAAAATTTACCATGCCTACAAGGTGTGCAGAGATAAAGATGGAGCAGAGATTGAAGGAAGGGCAAAACAATGACTGGCCCAATTTGAGACCCACCCCATGGAAGAGAGTCAACCACTGACACTATTAACTATACTCTGCTATGTTTGCAGACATAGTACAACTGTCTTCTGAGAGGCTACACCCAGAAATAGATCAAAACAGATCCAGAGACTCACTGACAAATATTAGTAGGAGCTCTGAGAGTCTTGTGGAAGAGTTGAGGGCAAGGATAGAGGGACCTAGAGGGGACAAGAACTCTACAGGAAGACCAACAGAGGTCCATGGGTTCTCACAGATACTGAACCACCAACCAAAAAGCATGCATAATCTGGACCTAGATTCCCCACACACATGCAGCTGATGGGCAGCTTGATCTTCATGAAGGTCCCCTAACAAGTGGAGTGGGGCTGTCTCTGACATGGAGTATGTTGCCTGCTCATGGATCACTTTCCCTTGGCAGGATTGCTTTGTTGGGCCTCAGAGAAAGATGTGCTTATTCCTCATGGGACTTGATGTACCAGGGCAGGTTGGTATAGGGGCAGAGGCTCCCCTGTTTTTGAGGAGAAGGGGAGGGAGGAATGGGGGAAGAGGGTGGGAGTGTGGGACTGGGAAGAAAGTAGGAGGTGGCCACGGTTGGGATGTAAAGGAATTAATATATTATAAAAGTTGAAATATGATCACATCACTTCACCTGTCCTCGTTATTTCTTCTAACCATTCCCATCTTACCACCTTCCAATACAACCAATTAAGGGGCTCATCTCTGGGAAAGGTAATGTCTCCTCTTAGCAGCCATCAGTTACCTATGTATTTTTTTCTAGGAGTGGGATCCTATGAGATTTCCCCCTTTGTTAGCATGTCTGTTGATAAAGTCATTGGTTAGGTCTTGTTTATGCAGCCATGTTGAGGCATTATATGTGTAGCTTTTCTAAGAGACACAATCTCACAGTGGACTTCTTGGCCCTCTAGCTCATAGAGTCTTTTCACCTCCTCTTCAATAACGTTTCCTGAGCCTTATGTGCAGGGTTGTGTTGGCATAGATTCTCTATGATGTGTTGATCTCTGTATTGTGACAAGTTGTAGTTTTCTGTAGTGGCCTCTGCTGAAAAAGAAGCTTCTTTGAAGGTGGGTGTTTTAGTTAGGGTTTTTATTGCTGTGTTAAAACACCATGGCTGAAAACAGCTCGAGGAGCTGTTATTTTATCTTATAGCTCTCAGGTCACACTCCATTGCTGGGAAAGTCAGGGCAAGGTCTCAAACAGGGCAGGAACCTGGAAGCAGGAGTTGACGCAGAGGCTGTACAGGAGTGTTGCTTACTAGCTTTCTCAGCCTGTGTTTGTTTGTTTTAATAGCACCCCAGACCACATGCCCACGAATAGTACCATACATAGTAAGCTGGGCCCTCTCATATTAATCAGTAATTTAAAAATTCACAACAAATTTGTCTATGGGCAAATATTTCAGAGGTGTTTTCTCAATTGAGAGTCCCTAATGACCCTCACTTGTGTCAAGTTGATAATAATGGGCATCACCATGGGTGAAAACTATACTTCTCTCTGTGTGTAAAGATAAGTATTTAGAATGTAGTTATGGATTATGTTGATCTAGTGAAGTGCTGGCATTAGATTCGCATCTAATACTCCCAATGATTTTCCAGTTCTATGTCAGCATGTCTGTTGGTGCTGTCCTTGTTCAGGTCTTGTATTGAAAAACCATATTGTTGAGATTTTGTGTGTGTAGATTCTCTGACATTTCTAGGAGATGCAGTCTCACATAAGGCAGCTTGTTCCTTTGGCTTTTACAGTCTTTTTGCCTCATCTCCCTTCATATTCCATAAATATTGGATGCAGTGTTGGGTTGTAGATGGGTGAGTTGGGGCTGGATACCACTCAGTCTCTCATTCTCTACAGTTTGGTAATTTTAAGTTTTCTGTAATGGGATCAATCTTTTACAAAGATAATTTCTTTGTTGATGGGTGACAGATATCTTTATCTGTAGGCATATGCATAAACACTTAAAGTGCAATTAGGAATTATGCTTATTTCATAAAGGAGTAGTTGTACATTCTCTCTAAGAGCTAAGGTCACAATAGCCCTGAGTAGTTAGCTAGGTTTCCAGTACCAGGTATAACACTCACCCTTTTCCTTTGTTTTTCACTTTATATCCTGACTGTAGCTCTCTCCCCCATTGCCTCCTCTCATATCATCTCCTTCCTTCCCCTAGTCCTCAGAAAGATGAGCCCTCTTCCCCTAACATCTGACCTCAGCCTATCAAGTTTCATCTGGACTTCCTGTATCCTCTTCCTCTGTAGCCTGGCAAGTGATCAAGACTCCATGGCAAAAAGTAGTCCCTACTCCCTATATTATGGGACCCACACGGAGACTGTGCTGCCTCTGAGCAGAGGTGGGAATAGTTCTATCTCAAGACCCAGCCATACCCCTCCTAGGCATATACCTGCAAGATGCTCCACCATACAACATGATACCCCTTTGGTTCAGTGGGCTTTGGGTTTAACTGGAGAGTTGTTGGTTACCACCAAGATATGAGTGCCACTCTAGTATCCTTGTACTTTTAACAATAACACCTCTCATTTATAATAAATATAGAAATACTATTTTGTGATTTAATCTCTCTACCAATCATTTGAATTTGAATGATGAAATGATCAAATGCTAATAAAACAAAAACCCAAAAAGGAAAATGAGGAGAGATGACTGAAACCAGGCAGAACAGAGTAGAATAGTGCTGTCTTAGCTGGAATGTGATCCACTTAATAGATATGTAGACAACTTACATAGATCCACCTCACAATGCTTGCTGAAAATTCATATATTAAAAATTCATATATTTAAGACACCCCCCAAAAGAAAAGTCTCAAACAAACCAACAACTGAAAACAAAAACCAAAATAACAACAAAAATACTACTGTGTCATAATTCCTAAAAGTTTGGACTGGAGTTTGCATCTGTAGTTAGCGTCCTGGTCCTTTAATGCACTGTTTTCAGGCTGAAAAATCAGAACTCATTAGGTCTTTGAGCTTAGAAATCCCTGGCTTAAATGTAGCTGTTAGAAAGTATGGAGCATTATGCCTCATTTTCTTTCATGGTAAACACAGATATTGAAACTCTCAAGTATTGGCTACTTAATATACAAGTAAAAATTTAGTGAATAAGTGCTTTCTAAAAAATATAAGTGTAGCATCATGCTGATGTGGTTGAGCCTACTGAGGGTTAGAGGTCGATTCAAACCCACTTTTTGTTACTCACATGGGCATAAATAAAGACATAAAACTAGTAAAAATGAATAAAGCTATGGTTTAAAATAAACTTGGCTAAAGGTTATGCAAATTTGTTTGACGAATTTAAAAACCTTCCTGAGAAACATGGTTTCCAAGGGTAGACAGAAACATAAACTTCAGAGCTTTGGAGTGTAGGTTGTCTCTCGAAACTACACACACTATAACCCTGATGCTTGGTTAATATTTTTCTTAAAAATTCAATTCCCCTGGCAATTCTCGGAGCGGGACATGAATAACTTTCAAAAGGAAAATAATCTTTGTTGTTTGCATGGCACAGCTTCTCATTCAGTTGAAAAAAAAATTACTAAAATTTCCCTTGAAAAGCAGTGATTGAAAACTTCTGAAATTCAAAGAACCCACAAAAAATATCAGTTCAAAACAAAATTCCTCAAGGTTTTTGCTAAACCAAAATATCCAAACCCAGATGAGTGCTTTCTTATCTCTGTCCTGTATGCTGCCAATTTCCTGATGCTCTGAATATTTTGGAGGGAAGAAGTCTATGGTCCATGGAGCAAGACTTTCCAGGGTCATACTGTCAGGCTCAGATTGGCTGGACTCTAATTGGTTCTTTCTTATCTCTACCAGGCAAAGATTACATTTATTTGTTTATAGATGAGCAATCTATAAACACCAGCATTTTCATGTTTACAAACTCTAGAAAATAATTTTGGTGCTAGGCAATTTCTATCAGCATCTGTTGGTTTTTATTTATTTATTTATTTATTTATTTATTTATTTATTTATTTATCTATTTTTAGTTCAGCAGGTGACCAAATAATGAACTGTCAATTTGGTTGCAAACTTGTGGGCTGAAAATTTTCCCAGTAACGTTTCCTATTCAGAGATGTTGGGAGGGTGGCTTAGACAGAGTCATCTGCATTAGGAAGTTTCTGTGTTGCTTGTTTCTGTGGCTGAAGACCTAGATGAGCAAGCCTTGCTTTTTGGCATTTCTCCCAAACATAGGAAAGGAAATAAGCGAGAAAACCTTTAAATCAGCTGGGGTTTTGATGAGTGTGTATCTATCTAAGTAGTGGGCCAAGGAGAAGAGTTGGTAGCTAACAGTTGATGAAAAGATTGATAGTAAAAGTATATATTAAAGTTGAAAAATACTACTTTATGTATTCTAAATGGTATTTCATTTAGGTGACATTGTAATCAAAGTTTTTTTTTAAATGTTGATTACCATTCTATTGGTTTTGCCTGTCAATTGTTGTAATTATGCAAATTTAATCAGTCATCTGTACCTTCTAAGTCAGGATCAGTCTACAGAAGCAGAGAAATCCAACTCAAAGAGATACAGTTTGCTAAATTTAAAAATTTGCTTTTCTCATGCTTGTGTTGATTATTATATGCTATGAGTTTTAGCAATCATTTTAAAGGAGGTGTAAAAAGACATTTATTTTATTGTGTGTATGTGTTTGTGTGTGTGTGTACACATGCATGTGCGCTCACCGAGTTGTCGGAGAATACTTTTCAGGAGTTGATTCTTTCTTTCCACTCTGTGAATACGAAGGACTGAACTTATTTATGTTATCAGAAGCCAAGTGTGTTTATCTTCTGAACCATCTCACTGGCCTGTAAATAGGCCTTTGATCAATTTTCAAATATAAATGCCCTGAATAGTCATTCGATATGCAAATTTCATTAGTTTAATTTCCTAAGACATGTAAAGTTGCATTTATAATTCAACATATTCAATATTCATTTATAAGGATTTCAGATATTTTTCAAAATAGTTAAAGAATTCCTAGTGGCTGAAATCTGATATATAACACTAGTAAAAGTTAAAAACATAATAAAGGACATTCTGCTCATTTCAAGAATGTTTATAATTTTCCAGCTTGAAAGTGCAAAGTGAAATTAATTGCTATTAGATATGCAAAAATCTGTATCAAAATGTAATATTTATTTAATAAATATTAATGCTTATTAATATTTATTAATATATTAAATATTATAACTTTCCATGTTTAATTACATATCTACATTTATACATTGAGCTACAATGCCGGATCTTAAAACTATTTATTCAGCTTTACAAACAGCTTAAATACTGCCTACTTTGCACAGAATTATTAATATAATTTTGATTTACTTAATATATCTCCTTAATAGAGAAAAGATTTCTCTACTGCTAAGGGTAGGATGCATGCTCAATTGCAACTGTCCAACAGAAAATGAACTTAAGGGAATCTTAAGAAGTTCCTTGTTTCCTAGAAATGATCATAATGAGTGAGTTAACCCAGAAGCAGAGAGACTCAAATGGTATATACTCACTTATAACTAGACACTAGCCCAAGGGGCATGTCCCATGAAAGTCTTCACCTACCAGGAAAGTGGGATAGATGTGAGGACATCCTTTTGGGACTCTAGGTGAGAGAATTATGGGAGAATGGGGTAATAGAAGGATCCAGAGCGTCCTACAAACCTACAAGAAGAACATTATGACGGGCAGATCTGGGCCCAGGGATTCTGTTCAAACTATGGCACTGACCAAGGACAATATGTGCAGTAAACATCGAACCCCTACACAGATCTAGCCAATGGACAGAACATTCTCCACAGATGAGTGAAGAGTGGGGACTGACTTTCACATTAACTCTAGTGTCCCATTTTTGACCACACCCCCTTGTTAGGGAGGCGTGGTGGCCCTCAGAGGAAGGATAGCAGGCTACCAACAAGAGACTTTATACCCTATGATCATACACAGGGGGAGGAGGTCCCCTTCAGTCACAGTCATAGAGGAGGGGAATAAGAGAGAAATGGGAGGGAGGGAGGAATGGGAGGATACAAGGATGGGATAACAATTGAGATGTAATATGAATGAATTAATAAATAATAAAAAAGTGAAAAAAAAGTGCAGATAGAATGAAAAGAAGAGGTTCCTTGTTTCATGTCATATCAAGGCTATTTTTCTCTTCATTTAAAAAAATCATACACACACACACACACACATATTTAGCCTACAGATGTTTTGTGTAGTAGAGTATAGTTTTGTGGATTTTATGTGATTCACGAATGGTGAACAAATATGTGTCTTTGTGTCTATATCTGTTTCTTGTGCTCTCTGTTGGGTTCTTTTTCTTCTGTTTGTTTGTCAAAATATTATTTTCCTTTATATATTATATTATATTAATTATTATATTGTTTTGTGCCTTTTCTTGTTTTCTTTCTGTTTGTTTTGTCTTATTTTGATGTGTTAGTTTATAGTATTTGTATTACATTGTTATATTATTATCCCTTTGATGTATATTTGTTTTCTTAAGAGAGACAGAAATGGAGTGAGTTGGTCCAGCTGTGAGGGGAGCTGGGTAGGAACTGCAAGGAGTAAAAGGAGGAAAAATGATAATCAGAATATATTGAATGAAAAAACTATTTTCAAGAATTCTTAGGTTAAGTACAATTATCCCACAGGTAAACAATATTGTCTTTCTGAAAACATCATTCCTTTAAATCCTAGTAAATACGAGACCGGAGAATGTTCGTCAGACATAAAACACAGGGTTGAGTTTATGCCGAGGAAACATCTCTATGTTACTGTCAGAAGCCTGGGTCTAGATATCTTCTCTACAAGGTTAGATTCTACATGTATTTTAAGCGAATTGGCAATATAGCCTATAATCATTGGTTTAAATTCTAGTAGTGCATTTTTCTTTCTGGCTGAATCCAATAAATGGGAACATTTCTAATTTTCCTCTTTACTGATTTGAACTTGAAGTCAAGATAAAAAAAAATGTTAATCTCTGTTCTTCCATTGGATAGTTCACATTCTATATTGATATAGACATAATTGAAATATCAATTGTAGCAAAATACTAGTGACATAAAATCGACCACCTTGACTGCTTTAAAATGAGCAGTTTAGGACGGGAGAGATACTCAAGTAACGAGGGCAAATACTGCTCTCGCTAAGGACCAAAGTGATTGCAGGCACCTACATCAATTGGCTTGCAACCTCCTACAGCTCCAGCTCTAGGGGACTGCCATATTCTTCTTACTTCCATGAGCAATGAACTCATATGGTACATATAAGCTCATGCAAAAATGCCTATAAATAAATAAATACTAAAGTTGTGTAGTTTAGGGCACTGGGTACCTTTGAATTATTGTGCTCCCAATTCCACAATTAACTTACAAAAAGTTTTGTCTTGAGAAAGAGACAGTCCTTATCTCTTAAAACAGCAGTTTGTCATTCAAAATTCCCCAATCCTACTGATCACAATTCTACTTTTTGTTGCTACCAGCTATATAATATGATATAATTCATATGGTATTTGCTCTTCAGTGACTGACTTATTTTAGCAGGGATGTCATTCTTATATTTTATCTGTGTCTTAACATTAACTACAACTTCTAGGGCAAAAGTTCCATTCACCATACTTTATTACTTTTCATCTGTCAAATGACTTTTTTTTTTTTTTTTGAGACAGGGTTTCTCTGTGTAGCCTTGACTGTCCTGGACTCGCTTTGTAGACCAGGCTGGCCTTGAATTCATAGCAATCCACCTGCTTCTGCCCCCCGAGTGCTGGGACTAAAGGCATGCACCAGCATGCCTGACCCCTCAAATGACACTTTTTTCCTTTATTTTGTTTTATTTAATTAATTTTTTCAGATTACAACTAAATTGTTATCCCATCACTTGTATCCTCCCATTCTTCCCTCCCTCCTTCTTTCACCCTATTCCCCTCCCCTAGATCTATGACCGAGGGGGACTCCTCCCCCACTACATGGTCAAAGGCTATCAAGTCTCATCTTGGTAGCCTGCTTATTCTTTCTTTGAGTGCCACCAGGCCTCCCCACCAAGGGGAGGTGTCTTGAGTGCTTACCCGGAAGTTATTGTGAATGAACAAGAACGTGCAAATAATTTTTCAAGTTTCTGCTTTAATTTTTTCAAGTTGTGAAAGCCCCAAGTGGAAAAATTGAGTCTCAAATCTCTTTTTGCAAACTTTCATACACTTTAAACACCTGATTTTTAAAAATAGTACTTTTTATTTTTAGAAGTTCCATACACATGTAAATAATTATACGGAAATTGATCACACCACCACCTCTCTGTAACTCCCCCACTGTCTCTGCCCCACTACATCTCTCTCACAGAGTCATGAACTTCTTGTCCCCCATGAGTCCAATTAGTGCTGCCCACATACCTGTGGGCATCCACTGAGCATAAGGAATCTAACAACAGGCATATTGCCCAAGGACAGTGTCTCCCCCTGCTTCAGCGGCCAACAACTTCCAACAGTGCCAAAAGGGACAATAGGGATGGGGCCTTGAGGTTCCACCTCTCTCTGTCCTCATCAAAGCTGCTATTGTTTTTATGAAAAAAAGCCACATCATTCTTGTACTGGACGCTTAATTTCACTTAATAACATTGTGTGACTGTAGGTTCACATCTACTGGAGCCCACCATACTGCAGTTTACAAAGAAGAGGAGGCTTAGAACATTGACACTTAAGGAAACTTCTTGGCTCAGTAGCAGTAATCTTAACAGAGCACCGAGAGAAAGAAAGGCAGAGTTTCATGCAGCCACGCCATCTCTACTGAGTCAGAGTTGCATTTTGTAAAAGGCCCTAGTGGTGATCCTAAAATGTTTAAGAAATTTCATAGATGCTTCCTCATAGCCGTTTTTGTCCTGGAAAAAATTTTAAGCAACAGAGTAAGCTCAAATATTATTATCCAATATTTCTTAAGCATTTTTAATCCCCTTTGTCTGATATCAGATGGCAGGTTTCAGTTTATCGAAACTAAAGAAAAATCTTTGGTCACAGATCATATTGAACATTAGAACATGCCAGAGTGCAGGATATCAGGGGTGGGGGTCACTCATGTAAATGGCATTCTGCCAAGTAGGAATCAGGGATTGAGCATAACCAGGGGGGGGGGCAGGTAATGGAGAAGGGACCATCCCAGAGTAAACATTTCAAGGACGGGAATCACATCTTATTTATCTCTGTATCTTTGAAACACTATGAGGACCATGGCATGCATTAGGCAGGGAGTAATCTTGGACCTGATTGAGCGTTTTCTGAGCGTAACAAAAAAGGCCAAGTATGGAGGCAGATGCCTGAAATTGTCGATGGTACTTGGAACACTTGTGGCATCTGTTCAAACTGGTACCAGAACCCTTCTGAAGATATTGGCAGATGCTGGGTAGCTAAACCTGGTTGTGCGTTGATCTGGCATAAGGCAGCCTGAAGAATGTTAATTTGGTTTGTGTGAAGTGAAGACTTTAGGAAACCACTTTTTAAACAGGCCAAATGATTGTAGACAGAGGTGACCCAGCTTTGAGAAAAACCCAATACATAAATATCAGAACTGCCAAAAGAAATGAATGTCATTGTCACAAACCGCTTTACGTTTCCGTCCGCAATCCACATCTTAAAATAGTCTTATTCGAAAATGTTCTTTTCTTTAGGAAGAGCATATGCTCTTTCAGGAAACTGCTCTGGGAACCCTGCACCGAGGCAGGCTGAGAATTCAATTTATTGCCGGAGTGTTTCTGAAGATCTATTGGGCTTACTGTCCAAGGTCACCTAGCTTCTAATTCCAATGAAAGAAGAAAAACATAGCAAGTACTTGTAATGTTTCCTTTAAATAGGGGGGAAAAAAAGAAGTCATGTTTTTCTTAAGGTTCTGGTGTTAGATGTTAAAAGTGAATATAGACAGTCAGAGGAGATCATCAGGAGTAAAGGAGGGAGCTAGGAATGGGAAAGCGGTCTCTTTAATGGAGTCAGGTAGTAACTGGGTCAGTAGGGACTTCATCCTTTGATAAATCTGGAAGGAGAACGAAGAGTAGCCAGAGGACAAAATGCTTCCTCTTCCAGCAGTGTTAACAGTAGACCCCCTAAGTCACAAACACTTGGAAACTCAATAACTTCTAACTTCCACTCTTAGATTTTGACTTAAAATTCAAATTCAAGATAAAATGATAAATAAAGTTAAAGGTAAATAAAAAATGATCAAGCTATAGGGATCTTTCTACTAATTTTTTTATTTCAAGTGTAATATTGAAATATGTCCATTCAGCAAAGAGTTAGTAAATTTCCAGAGATTGGGCCGAGAGTCAAAGATTGAAATGGGTAAATAATTCTAAGGAGCTACAATTTGAGGCAATGTAGATGAGTTATATTTCTGTTATGTATATTATAGCTCCTGGTTATTCATGTGAAGATATAGACATTATATCATGTTGAGATAATGATGCAGAAAACGGGATGCAAGTTGAGTATTGAAGGTTTTTTTTTTAAATGTAGAGATGACAATAAAGAATTTAGATAAGAGGGACAAATAAACAATAAGAATTTATTTATCCCCATTATGTAACAGTTGTGAAAATAAAGAAAGTGGCTGGATAGATGTTTTAGCATTTAAGAGTATTTGTTGCTCTTTTGGAGGATGTGAGGTTTTTCTCCAACATCTACTTCCTGTAGCTTCCAATCTCCTGTAACCCCAGCTCTATGGATCTGACTCCCTCTTATGGCCTTTGTGAGCACCTGCATATATGTAGCATATACCATAAAAGAACACACACACACACACACACACACACACACTCACACACACACACACACACATCCACATAAATATCTTAGAAATGAATATGATACAAAAGTGTAAAGAAAAATATGAGAAACCATACTAGGTTTAGTCCCCCTCTCAGGATGACGTTAGAGCTCTTTGAATTCCTGGATAAATTTATTATTGGGATGGCTAACTTCAAGCAGCGTAGAAATTATATTCCACTGAATTAAGTAGAAAACCACATCTGGTTTCAAGTTGAACCTTAAAGCACAAGTAGGAGGGACCACCCCCTGGTGGTAGGGTACGTACATTACAACATCTATCCCTATGGAACATTCTGAAGTTTCAAACGGCAAACCTGGATTTGTGGCACCATCAAAGTGATTAGAGGACTGAGCACCAGATGCAGAAACCCACAACCAAATGCTCGCTGGATCCACGAGAACTCCACAGAAGACGGGGACGAAGGATTGTAGAATCCAGAGGGGTCAAGGACCCTGGGGGAAAAATGCCCCTCAACTAGTGAGGGCTCATAGGCCCTCACAGAGACTGAAGGGGCAATCAGGAAGTCTCCATGCCACTGACCCAGGCCCTCTGTATAAATGTTATGGTTGTGTTCTGGGTGTTCTTGTGGGGCACCTAACAGTGGCAGCATGTACTGTATCTGATTCTTTTGCCTGTTTTTGGAACCCTTTTCCTCCTACTGGGTTGCTTAGTCTTGCCGGAAGATGATGGGATATGCCTTGTCTTTTATTTATTTATTTATTTATTTATTTATTTATTTATTTATTTATTTACTGTACATGAGTGCTTTATCTGCAGAAAAAAATAACATTGTAGATGGTTATGAGCCACCCTGTGGTTGCTGGGAATTGAACTCAGGACCTTTGGAAGAGCAGTCAGTGCTCTTAACCTCTGAGCCATCTCTCCAGCCCACCTGTCTTATTGAAACATGGTATACTGTGTTTGATTGACATCCCTGGGAGGCCTGCCTTTTTCTGAAGAGAGATAGAGAAGGAGTGGATCTGAGGGGAGAAGGGAGGAGAGGGACTGGGAGGAGAAAAGGAAGGGGAAAGTGTGCTTCGGATGTAGTGGGAAAGAAGAATAAAAAGTTCTCGCACAACAGGAGCATTTGCACAGGAATCTGTGCTGCTACATTTATTTACAATTCATTTAGAGTATCTAAATGAATTTTCCTAGAAGTCCTGGAACACATTAAAAGAGAAACATTACAAATCACATCGTCCAAATGTGTTGGCTAACCATCATATTGTACAAGCTGCCTGACATAAGGGTAGCAGGGGACATTCTTCCCTGAATGCTAGCTGGTTGTTGCCCAGGGCAGCCATGGTGGTCTTTATGACCCCACTTGCTATTGCCAAAACCACTTCTTCATTTTTCGAAACTAAATGAGCTTATGGTTTGGAGAAAAATGGTTGCAAATTGAGGAGAGAAATGTGGAGCAGAAAAGAGGCTAGTTTCAGTCCACATGAGAGCCTTTCACCTGTTTTGCATGATTGACTACAATGCATGGAGATGCTTCTCAGTTAGCCGCAGCACTCAGAGTCATCTGCGTAAAATGACCAGGGCATTGACGATTTTTCACTTTTTTGGGGAAATATGTGTAAAGTTAAGTACACAAACTAATACCTGTGGAGGGTTCTTATAAGTGCCCTGAGCAACAGTGAAGAAGCCTCCGAAACAATTAAATAAACTCTCTTGGAAAATTTGCTTTGAGATTATTTGCAAAGGAATCCAACTAAGAATGATTAGTTGGTTTTTGTTGTTGTTGTTGTTTGTTTGTTTATTTCTACTGAGCACACAGTGGAAAGCAGTAGGACTGCAGGCTGTGGAACCATGTATGTGCGTGTGTGTGTGTGTGTGTGTGTGTGTGTGTGTGTGTGTATACCAAAGACACAGTTCTAGGTCTTTCAGCTTTTCAATATCCCCAAGAGAGTCGACAAACAGAGGCACCACTTCTGAGAAGAAGTACAGCTCAACCTGCATCCCGTTTCAGTGGTGGAATGCTGCATTGCAGCCTTAATCACAAGCTGCCCCTTCCCACGGCCAGACCCCTCCTTGCTGTGATCAGGCTGTGACATTGATGTCAAAGATCCAGCTCCGCCAGGTGAAGCACAAAAGAAGGGATGCGCTTTTTTCCCCCCACCCCAGTGGAAAAGATGCCTGTGTTACAGTCACTCAGGTTACGCATTCAGTCTTGCATATCTTATGCCTCTCAATGACACCTCCAAGGATTTCACTTCTTTAGACCTTAAGAGATCTTTGAGGAGATAAAGAGTGTGGATTATCAGGCAGTCACTTGAAGAACAATAGACAAAGACAGAGGCATCAGAAAAACACACCAGTGCCTGCACACATCAATGCCTTGTTATGATATCAGATCATGGTAATTTTCACATGTTATAATTTGGCAAATTGGATCTTCAAATAGGCGAGGAAGTTTCACCTTAAAAAAAAACAGCACTTTTTTTTTCAGAGATTGATTGCTCCCTTTTTGTAGTTTTTCTTTTGGAGTGTTTGTTGTATGTGTTTAATGCTTTTGCCCTTTGTTTTCCCAGCCCCAAAGAAAGTGAACGAGTCTCTGCTGGTTTCTTATGATGGCTTTGCTCACTGAGGCGAGCCGCCTCTGGACTGTTCGATAGCTCTGACTGGCAGTTATCCTCCTGTGTAGCCGAGCCATGGAGAAGGCACTTTCTCCTTCCTGTTTTCAAGACACGGCTGGAATCAATGAAAATCCATTAACTTTCACCTGTTTAAATTTTAGACCATCAAAGACAATCATACGTTTTTCCAAACAAACACAGGACTTTTTCCTTTAAAGCAATATGAAATAATCAAATTATGGATAACTTATTGTGAAGTTACCGTAGAACATTGTCCTTTTAGTAAATGCCACAATTCAAAACAGAAAAAATAGACGGAATTAATTTAATTAAATGTGTTAGCCAGGAGTAGTGGTGACCGCCTCCAATCCCAACATTTGGCAAGTGAGGGCAAGTATACTCAGGGAATGTGAGGGCAGCTGGGGCTTCATGAGATGATAGCTTAAAATAAAGTAATATGAATTATAAAAACTCTACAGAAATGTCATAGCTAAGATGATCTATAATTTAGTACATCATATGAAATGCATTTAGTGACTGACTAAAGACAATCCAAAATTATTCACTTGTCATAGGTAACAAAAATATCAATCCTTATGTGTAGTTACTAAAAGTGTGATGTTACTATTGGTGGTTATTCAGCTTGCTCTTTTAATATTTAAATAAAAGAAAAATTAAGTAATAAAACAAGGAGTCATAAATTACCCCTATTACTCCTAAGATTAGTGCCCATCTTCCTCCTAAAGCTGTCAAAAATTCCCAAATGCCTTACCTTTGTCTACAACTATCAACCACAAATGTGCAGTGTATTAGTATTCTCGTGTTTGCAGGAACATCATTTTATGCCTTCATTTCCTCCCCACCTCTCTAATACAGAAGTACCTTCTGTATCTATTGCTCTGTGGGCAGGATTAAATTAACAACATTCCTCTTTTCCTAACAGTTTCTGTTTCTTGATTCAATTGAAATACACGGAGACAGTGCATGCTCTAGTCCTTTAGAACAAAAACTTGGTGTGTGTGTGTGTGTGTGTGTGTGTGTGTGTGTGTGTGTGTGTGTGTGAGAGAGAGAGAGAGAGAGAGAGAGTATGAGTGTGTGAGAGAGGTCTCAAATTCACCATGTAGTCAAATATAGCCTTGAACTTTGTGTGTGTGAGAGAGAAGCACAAAGAGGGGGGAACCGCAAACTCACCATGTAGTCAAAGATAACTCTGATGAGACAGAGAGAAGGAGAGAGAGAGAGAGAGAGAGAGAGAGAGAGAGAGAGAGAGAGAGAGAGAGAGAGAGAGAGAGAGAGAGAGAGAGAGAGAGAGTATTCAGGGCTATCTTTGACTATATGGTGAGTTTGAAACCTCTCTTTGTCTCTCTCTTTCTCTCTCCCTCTCCCTCCCTCTCCCCCTCCCTTCTCCTTCTCTCCCCGGCCCCATCTGCATTTGCTCCTGTGAATGTGTATGTGTGGGAACATGCATGTAGAAGACAGATGTTTACATTGGATGTCTTCCTCAACTTCTCTCCAAGTTAGTTTTTGACACAGGGCTGCTGGCTGAGTCTTGAGCTTGCTGATTCAGCTATACTAACTGACCAGCAACTTGGAAGGGTCCTCTTGTCTCTGCCTCCCCAGTGCTGGGATTTCAGGAGTGCATGCTATATCTAGTATTTAAGGTTAGTTATCTGTGATCGAACTCAGGTCCTCATTTTGAGTAGCAAGTACTTTACGCACGGAGCCATTTCTGCAGCCCTAGGAACTTTTACAAAGCTGTTGGGTTTACTGTCCTGGGAGCTTAAGGATCTCTCAGAATTCCCTCTTCACTGTCTTAGACTGTTCTGGACACCAGAGGCACATTTTGCTATTCTGAGCCCTCTCCGTCTTCACCATAGGTACTCAAGTTCACCTACTGGAAATGTTACTGAAATTGCATCTTACTCATAAACTTCTATTTTTTGCAGGTACATAAAGAGTCCCAAACCATCTTGGGGAATCAGTGTTCTGTGAGTGTCTTTTCTGTTCCTCATCGCTGAATGTCCTGTGAGCTTGGCGTTCCCACAAGATTGTAACTGAGTCCTAATTCACAGGCACAGTTTCACAAAAGTCTCTCTCTTTTCTTTTCCATTGTGTGGTAGTAGAGATTGAACATGTGAGGCTAGCTCCCTGCCACTGGAATACATTCCCAGTCCACACAGTGTTGTCTTCCTTAAAGACAATTGTTTGTTTTGCTGATGACTTAGCAGTTAAGAATGAGAATTGCTCTTATAGAAGACCCAGGTCCACCCATATTGGGCAGTTCACAAGAATCTGTAACTCCACTTTAAGGGATGTCTGCTTCCTCTGCCTTCCATGGGCACCCGCACTCATGCACACACACACACACACACACACACACACACACACACACACATTAAAAAGAAATCTTAAGAGTTTAAAACTATTTTATTTATTATAATTATTTTATTTTCTATGGTGTGTGTGTGTGTGTGTGTGTGTGTGTAACAGTAAAGGTCATGGTACATGAAAGTCGGGAGTCATCTCGTAAAAGTCAGTTCTGTGTTTCCACCATGTGGATTCTGGGAACCAAATTTAGACCACTGGCTTAGAAGCAAGTGCCTTTACCTAGAGAGACAATTCTTAAGCCCTGTTACCTTCTTCCTAGTGAACCCACCCACCTAAGACACAATTGTACACACACTTTTATAAATCCAAATACATATAAAAGCCTACTTTAACACTGACTTGAAAATTATGATCACTATAATCCAAAGAATTAGAAATAATTACTTTTGAGTCAACTTCATATTGTTTATTTAAAGCCATTTTATGTCAATAACATAGCTATAATATCTCTCAGTGGATTTTCTGCTTTTCCTATTACTTAGTACATTCATGCTTTTTTTTTCTATTTTTCAGGCAGCCCTTGTTTTCCAAGGGAAGATAATTCTATATGCACGTGAGTATAAGATCTTCTTGTTTCTCACTCTTGTTGTGTTGTTTGTTAAATCTTTCAAACAACATGACAGATACTGAAAACCTCACATATTGCTGAAACATTTGCATATGGATATAAGAATGATCACTGGCAAGGAAAGTTCTCTTTAAGTGACTGTCTCTGAATAGGCACAGAGAGCACCGTGCATGTATTTAGAAATACAGCTCTTCTCCCAGCCGTGGAGGATTCCCGTGTCTGTCTACAGGCAGTGTTGGCACAACACTGGAAAAATGTTGACTGAAAGTCATTCTGTATAATCCAAAATGCAGATATTTTTCTATATAGTCAGGTGTGCAGATTTCCACAGCTCTGGGAAGCCTAAGACAAACAGTCATTAGCAGCCTCCTTTGTAACAGCTGCTCTTTATCGTTTGTGAACTCTGCAGCTCCTCCAATTCAGGACTGTGCTCTGAAGTGAAGTTCCATGGCTGCTCCCATCCCTAGTGTTCTGTGACCCATGAAAGACAATTAAGAATCCAAGGCCATTTATCAAAAATAAAAAAAAAATCCTCAGCTCCTTGAAGTCATAACAATGTAACACAAGTGTAGCTGGCTGGTGGAGAAGGGGAAGTTCTTTCCTGAGTTGATTCTGGGTCCCAGATGTTCAATAGTTTGTGGTCCTGCGGCTTCAGGGCCTTCTTCCTTCAGTGAAAAACCACGAGAGAAGTAAGGGGGTATACATTTGCTCTTAGCCATCCAGAAGAGTCATGCACTGTTTTTGATAATACTACAGTACATTGCCAAGAACTAGTCACTGAAAGAAAATAAAATAGGTCCATGGTTCTTTCACATGGAAAGAACAGGAGGGAAAAAAATATCTAGGAAGCCAGATAACTCACTCTCCTGACTACTTTAAACTATGGGAAGCATCGTGATGAAAAATTTGGCCAACCTCATCATCATTTCTTCTGTAATGTCATCCCAGAATGCTTCCTGAACACAAACGATGTATCTGAAGACCTGGAATGCATTCTCACATTCACTCACACGCTCAAGTCCCTTCTGCTGCATTCTGACAACTAAACTAGTTTCTCAACTTGAAGTTTAAGTGTCACACAGACTAGCTGTTTGGGCACATCATTTCACAAAGCACCCTCCATCCTAGTTGGATTAGACACTACAGTCATGTTTTAAGGAGCCCCGTTGTTCTTTGATGTTTCTCTGAATCCCTTTTTATGTTTTGAAGCCTGCTGATAAGCTCATGGCCACTAAACCTGTAGGCTTTGGATTTGACTAGGGAGAAGCAGCACATAATTTATTTCTGTTAAAGTTCAGCTTTGGTCATTGGTGTCATTACATCAGCTCCCAGAAGCTCATCTCTACCTTTGTTTCCTCTAGGCTAGATTATTACAAATCCCTTTTTTGCTGGCCACTGGATATATTGCTCTTTGAACTTGCCTTTTTTTCTTCATATCAATCTGCTATTCTATCTTATGAGTTCCCATGCTTATTTCTATTACTATTACACATTGTTGTATTCTAAACTCTCAACAAAATCATAATTGGAAGCTTCTATTGTTATAATAAGATGCACACTCACTCAAAGACACAATGCATTTTAACTCAACTGGTGTTACAGTGCATTTCAGGTCTCATCAATCTCTTTATCTTTTCAATAAATAGTCAAAGTGGAGCTGTGTTTCTAAGGTTGGGTAACCAAGCTTGTTTGGAATATTCTAGAATGTCCTCACACATACACACAAATGTCTTCATGCATTCTTATAAATTCCTAAGAAATGCAAACCTGTAAATACAATGGATTTTGAGATACATTTTAATTTATATGTAACATGGAATTATTATATTAATCATCTATATTCATTATTAAAATTTTTATCATTAGTAAATTTTCCTGATTTTCTATTTTGAGGACTACTTTCCATCATCAATTTCGCTGCTCTATGCTGGAGAAAACAATATTTAAATTGGTCTATGGATGACTCCACACTAAAACCTATAGGAAGAATGTTTAAGTATCACTAAGAGTTGGAGTGTTTGTGAGATTGTTGGAAAAGTAGTGGAAATCCTGTGTCCAATTTATTTAATCTTCCTCTCACTGTATGGGTAGACAGGAACATTTGATTTGTCTTATATCTTGTCTTTATCTTTAATTAGGAATAGATTGTGGAGCTAGTGTAGCAGGTAAAGCGATGGTTATGCAAGCACGAGGTCTTAAATTTAGATCTCAGAAGCTACATCAAAGCCTACAAGGTACAACAGTCCATCTACAATTCCAGTAAATGGTAGAAGAAATAGCAAGCAAGTTGGAGCAAGTAGAGCAGCTAGAGGAACTCAAATTGTGAGCACTGGATCAGCTAAGTCCTTCCTTTAAAACACTGATAAAAGTTGGAGAGCAATTGAGAAAGACACCTATTGTCAACCCAGGCCTCTACCCACACGTGCACATATGTGAACATGCACCTACGTTCATGTGTGAATGTGCATTCATACAACACACACACACATGCATGCGCGCGCACACACACACACACACACAGAGAGAGAGAAAGAGAGAGAGAGAGAGAGAGAGAGAGAGAGAGAGAGAGAGAGAGAGAGAGAGAGAGAGAGAGGCAAAACTCAACCATCCAAACAAACAAACAAACAAAAAGCTACACTTGATGTTCGGGGCTTGAAGGAGCACCTACTGTCACATTTTCTTTATCCTGTGAGCTGTGATAAAACAAAACATTTGCTTGTAAAGTCATTTCCTTGGTGGTTAAAGAACTAGTTAAAATAATAGTTCTGTGTTAATCAATGACCAACATGACTGGGCTAGTTTGCCTAAATATTTCACCAATCATAATTCTGGCTGTTTCAATAATGGTATTATTTAAATGAGATGATCAGTTACCCTGTGAACCCTGAGTAAAGTAGATCATCAGCAATAACTCTGTGAGGACTGTCAAATTAGTAAAAGGTCCTCACAGGAGAAATAGTAAGGTTCCCTAAGCAAGAAAGCACTCTGCTCACACACTGTCTTTACACTAAAGTTGCAGCCCTTTCCTGGGTCTCCAGTCTGTCTTATCAAATATGATCTGCAAGTCTTCCTGATCCCGTGGGCAAATTCTTAAAGTAAATTTCTGTATATATGTAAATATACATCTTGTGTGCTCTGATTCTCTGGAGAACTTGAGCATATTAAGACATTCCAAATGATATGATTAAATTCTAATTTCCTTCGGTGAATTTATGTGTTCTTTGATGGCTTATAGGGTTTTATATTTATAGATAAAAGGAAACAATTTTTAAATGCTATGCAATGAAAAAGGCTACCTCTTGATCAGTACATCTAATTATGTATGAATAATAGTAAGGTCCTAATTCTCATGATATGTCTGGAATTCAATGGCTTGCTATTTCTAGAAGAAAACCCTCAAAATGACAGTTTCCAACCCTTACAAAGGCTGCTATTATATAAAATGCCAAGAATATGTTTTCACATAGTAAGCATATATCTTTGAATGTATCCTTTCGCACTTATGAAAGGAAATTCCCTCCTATTAATTTGTGGCTCTGAATTGTCACTCCAAGATTGACTTGTACTTGAAGTCAAGAGCACGTGCATCATTATGTTGGGCAAAAAATTGTTCCTCAGCAATACTTTCATTGCTAGAACAGAAATTATCTCTATTGATTCTTAAATTGATTAAGACATAGGAATAGGGGAGAGGGATGGAACAGGGATGGTGAGACTGGGAGGAGAGGAGGGAGGGGCCTATACCCGGGATGTATAGTGAATAAGTAAAAAAAAAAAAATTAAAACTTGAATAAGACAAGAATGGGGAAACATGTGAGTTTAATTTTAATTAAATATTTCTGTATGATACTGTATGCATGCTGAGATGACTTGCATGTATGTGTGAGTAAACACATGTGTATACATGTGAAAGCCAGAGAATGAAAGCATCTGTCCCCTCTGTCATTTGTTGACTAATTGCTTTGAGGCAGGCTCTACCACTGAATAAGAGATCAGTTTTTAGTAGGTTTGCAGCCAACAAACTCCAGTGGCTCTTCTGTCTCTCCAGGCCAACCTCACAGGCCTGGGATTACAGGTGTGCACACCTAGCTTTTGTGTGGGTTTTGGGGATCTGATTCTGGTCCTCGATTGTGAGGCAGGTGCTCTTGCCAACTAGACCATCTCTCCAGCCCAGATTTTAAGTTTTGCTATTTTTTATCTTCATGTATTTTCATTGATGTTATACGAAAATATAATAAGTAATGCTGACAATGCTCCTCACAAGCAATGAGCCTCATTGACTGTATTTCAGAACTTTAATAGCCATCCTGTTTAGTTGCTGATTCTAGATTTTGTGAGTGATCTCAGGTATCTCCCCTTTTCAAATCTTAGGATATGAAACTTTCTATATATTTCTGGTACTGAAGGACATGGAAGTTGTACAGCTTATTGGGGTTATAAATTGACAAAGATAATGGGCTAAGGTCTTGACTTTAGCTGTGGCAGAAGTAGGCTTGTGTAACAATGTAGTTAACCAAGAAGTAACTGGGCAGAATAGGAGGAAAACTCCCTAATTTACTATGTTGGGGAGGAAGGTGCATTTCTCTTGAAAGTGGGCCAGTTCTGCTGAGTACATGAACAGGAACAGTATCAGACGTTAAATTTAGCTATTTTACCTCTTCTCCTTAAATATAAGCAGACATTATCACATATCTTCTTCTCTCTTCCTCTTGTCATCTTTTTTTTTCTTCATCATTTCTAGGTTGGCATATCAGATTGTCAGCTACCAACACTAGGCCCTCAAGGCTCAGACCGTCTCCTGATACCTCAGAAACAGAAAAGTTTTCAGAAATCCAGGTACTGGAACAGGCTCTGTAATTGATGAAAACCTATAAGAGAAAATGTGATTTCTTCCCCTACACATTCATAGCTTTCAAGGTTAGTTTGCAATTTCAAACAACTAAGACAATATTATTAGTCTCCTGACATTATTGATGAAATTTCAAAGTTTACATTGACCTATTGAAGTTGTGTAGTAAGGTGGGTGAGTTGGCTTATACCTGTAATTACAACAGGATTCATGAGGCAAGAAGATACCCACTAGTAAATGCCAGCCTTAGGTATTGGGTGAATTCTAAACCTATCTGATTTAGATAGTGAGGCATTGTTTCAAACAAAAAAGGGAAGCAAATGACAATTGAAGAAATGGAATTAATATTTCATAACTAAGTGCATGAGCAGGATAAAAGCATTTCCCACATGCAACTTAAATTAGTTTCATTCTGACGTGTTTGTTATTTCTAGTTATCTTTTCAATCTCTGCATGAACAGCAGCTAGTAAAGTGATTTGTTACAAAATTTCTCTTTCTTGAAGGGGAAGCCTTAGGGTCCTCACTCACTTCTTCTCTTTGAGATATGCTAATACAGAAGAAGTCTGGCTTCAATTGACACGTAGAAATGGTCTATATGATCATGCCTCTCCTGGTCTTTTTCAACTACTTCAAAAATTCACTTGTCTAAGCAAGAGATCACTGGACTCTGCCGTATAGTAGACGTGAAAGGAGTACTATGCATTACAATTTTTTTCATTTTATTATAATTTATTCATATTACTTCCTGACTGTCATTCCCTCAGTTGTATCTTCCTGTTCACACCCTCCCTCCCTTTTCTACCCTATTCCCCTCCATTAAGTCAAAATACAAACCTATTTGTTGTTGTTTAAGGAAGCTTGTACTGCACGATATAAGGCACATAAGTAGGATACTCGTCTATGGGGTGATTAGTAACAGAACTCTTAAAATAATTTAATTTGGAGGGTGGCTCAAAGAAAGAAACCATAGATGTCCATGGTTTAGGCTGCCACCCATGTCCATGGTGACATTTGGGCCCATGCTGCTTCTGGGGGCCACATCTGGCCACAGTTGGGGGTCTGTGTTGATGTCCAAGACCAGTATTATCACCAAATGCCATGCGTATGTATCTACTCTGGGATGCCATCCAAAGCCATGTTAATGTCCCAGCACTGTGCTGAGCTGGCCCCAACTAGCTGGGCAGCATTAGAGAGCTGGCTCTGATGGCTTGGGTGCAGGGGAGCTGGCCATGCCCCTCACCTGCACTGGCACTTGGGAGAGTAGGCCCAAACCTTGCCTGGACAGCACAGTAGAGCTGGCGCTGGTGGTGTGGGTGGAGAAAAGCTGGAAGCTGACTAACTTAGCTTCCACCCAGGCCTAGATCCACTCCTCTGAGTTGGCCCATGCCAGCATCTACCACATCTATGAACTGCTATAGTGCATGAAGATGCTAGTCTTGCAGATCTAAATCTGCAGGATCTCCATGACACAGGGCAACAATAGGAAATCCAAGAGGAGTCCCAGTAGGATCTAATATTGATAGTATATAAGCCAGAGACCTCTAACCAGGCCTATGATTCATTGCAATTAAAATTTGCAAGTAAAGCTGTTTGGACAAAAGACTATATTATGTGACATACTGTGACACACAACAGTTTCCACGGCAATGTTTTTTCTTTTTAAAATATTTATTTATTTATTTTTACTTTTTGTTTTGCTTTTCAGGGAGAGGTTGTACTGGTAAAAGGTAGGTATGAAAAGATGAGGAGATTAATGCAATTGGGGTGCATGATGCAAAATTCACACACACACACAATCAATAAAAAGTTACAAAAATTTAATTTCTCTTTTAAAAGTGTTTTCATGGTAGTGACTTTTAGTGATGCTTTTTATTGTTACATGACAGCACAATTAAATGGATTCAGAAAAAAAAATAACACTGCTATGGATTCAGTCACCATTAAACCTCCTTGGTGATCTAAGGCTATTCAACCCTGCATGTTAATGCTATGCTTTTATGAATACGATTTAATAAATTATAGTCCTCAGAGCATCAACCAATAACTCCAGGAGCTACTAAGTAAATGCTTTTTAAAAACATAGACTTGTGGAAACTTTTTAAGGAAAAAATAGTTACCTAACTATTACATTTTTGTTGGTGGATTAAAATTAGTCAGTGAAAATAGTTTTCTGTTTTAATAAGACAAGGTCAGGTATGTGTTTACATTTGATGGTGACAAGAAGAGAAACAGTCTCTTAAGCCTTCACAGTTCATGTCATAGGCAGTCCCCACTCTTCCCACAACTGTGGAGAGTGAGCTGTCCATTGGCTACATCTGAACAGGAGGGTCTAGGTTCTCGGCATGCATTGCCTTTTGTTGGTGCAACAGTTTATGCAGCCCTCTCTCCCTCCTCGGGTCCAGATCCTCAGGCCTTGATGGACTCCTGAACCCTGTGGATCCTTCCATCCCCCCATTCCTCTATACCACTCTCTGTGTTCCACCCAGAGTCCAGCAGTGAGTCTCAGAATCTGTCTCAATACCCTGCCCCGATTTGATCACTTTCCCTTGGTGGGGAGGCCTGGCAGGCACACAGAGGAAGGGGAAGCAGTCTATCCAGAGGAGACCTGATAGGCTGTGGTCATTTGGTGGAGGAGGGGACTAGGTCACAAGTGGCAGGGAGAGTGGGAACAGGAAGAAACACATGAGGGGATAACAATTGGGATATAATCTGAATAAATTATAATAAATTAAACGTTTTAAAAAGTCTTCACTTCTATTCTTTCTTGGAAACATATAGCTGCATTGAATCATCTCTTCTCTCATATAGGTACGGACTTGTCAGACATTGTTACGATCTTACTTTATCTTGTGCTAACCACACACAGCAGCACAGGTTACCAAGCAACCATTAGCTGTCTCTCTGAGTGTCTGTGATCCGCGGTAAGGGTCCCTTCAGATGCCTCCTGTCACAATGTCCATTCTTAAGTTGTTGGGGTCGTGAGGTGCCAGAGTAGTTGCCATAGTGACTCTTGGCAGTATCCTGTGGTTGCTGGGTGGAGAACATAGTGTGGAGTTCCTTAGCAAATTAGTTAAGCATTCCACTATAGCTGTCATTTTTAAAAGCTAAACGAAGTTTTGATAAACGTCAGGAGATTTGTACCATAAACCGCATATGATAATAAGAATATTAATGTAAATACTAAAATCTGTGAAATGTCACTCTCTGATACACTGTTAGCAATTGTGGCTTTTAACTTACAGTTAGCAATGATATGTGTCTCAAAGTAGGTCACATTATACCATCATTATTACTGTTTTACATATACTGAAAAGCAATGAAACCTTTCTAAATTTAAGGTAACTTGTTAAATTGCTTCTGCATGGTGAGTAGTGATAGTTTCATAGCAAAGATTCTAAACACATGTATGCGTGTACTTAGTTTGGTATCTAATTACAATAAGGTTTGTTGATAGTAGCAGCAACAAGAGCAATTACTATTTATCAACATCTACTATGCATTGGATCCTATGCTGGCGTTGTTGACACTACAAAATACAAGGAAGAAAAATAATTTAAATGCAACAAGAACAGATCAGAGATTTCTAACACAGATATTTCTGAGACCAAAGCATTAGAGCAAATTTCGTTTTGTATTTTGAAGAGAAGAGCTACAGGGAAGACAATCTGAGGATTGGGTAGGAGATTATTTGCCTCGAATCTCTCTCTCTCTCTCTCTCTCTCTCTCTCTCTCTCTCTCTCTCTCTCTCTCTCTCTCTCTCTCTCTCTGTATTTGACTATATGCACATTTGGAGCCTAGGGTAGAACCACAGGTGTGCCTCCTGTCCTGGTTAATTTTATGTCAATTTGACATAAGCTAGAGCTATCAGAGAGGAGAGAGCCTCAATTTAAAAAATTGCCTCTATAAGATGGGGTTGTAGGCAAACCTGTGAGGCATTTTCTTAGTGATTGATAGGAAAGGATCCAGTTCACTGTGGATCGTGCCATCCTTCGGTTGGCATTCCTGGGTTCTAATAGAAGAATAGGCTGAGCAAACCAGAGGGAACAATCAGTAAACAGCCCTCCTCCATGGTGCCTGAGTCAGCTCCTGCCTTCAGGTTTCTGCACTGTTGTCATGGAGATACTGGGGGCTTGTGGTCCTGGTTTTTCTAAGATTGACCAAGCTGTGGGGAGCACACCAACAAGTAGCACTCCTCCATGGCCTCTGCATCAACTTCTGCCTCAAGGTTCTATCCTAGGTGAGTTCTTGTCTTCTCTGCTTTTGATTAACTGCTTTATGGAGTTCAGAGTGAAATAAATCCATTTGTCCCCAAGTAGGTTTTGGTCGTGGTGTCCTCATCACAGCAGTAGGTACCCTAACTAAGACAGCTTCTCTGGTGCCTTCTAACTTGGTTTTTGAGATAGGTTCTCTCATTGGCCTGGGACTCTCTAAGGAGCCTGGGATGTTTGGCTAGTCATCCCCAGGGTTTCTGTCTTCAGTTCGCACCTGGATTACAAGCTTTACCTGCTTATTATTTTTATTGTGCGTGCTGGAGATGGAACTCAAACTCAGCTCTCATCCTTGTTTGTGCAAATACTTCACTGACAGAGCCATATCCCCAGCCTGTATTGATCTTGAAGTTCACCCTAAAACAAACCGATGAGTTGTCCTATACCAATATAATTTAGAAGTCAAAAGGAAATCCTTAATTTTGAAGAATTTTCTTCCTGGGTGTGTTTGTTAGTTTTTGTCCAATTGACCCAAAATAGACTCACTCTAGAAGAATGACCCCCAATTGAGGAACTGCTTCCATCAGATGGCCTGCAGCAGCATTTTCTTGAGTGATGATTGATGTTTAAGGGCCCGCCCTACTGTGGGTGATGTAATACCTGGTTGGATAAGAAAGCATGTTGAGCAAGGTATGAAAATGAGGCCAGGAAGCAGCATTCTTCATGCTTGTTGAGTCATTTCCTCACTCCAGGTCCTTTCCTTGAACTCTTGCCCCAATAGAGTGTCATCTGTAAGATATAGTAAACACATTCCTCCCCAGGTTTGTTTTGGTCAGTGTTTTCTCACAGCAACAGAGAAGTGAATTAGTAAACTGGGTCTCTCTCTTGAGTGAATTTAGTATCATCTCGCTGAGGGATGATGTTGTGGTTCCAGGGTTAATTCTCGTTTATGCAATTTGTTTTCTTGTTGTTGTTGTTGTTGCTATTTTAAGGTTCTTATTTTGCTTAGAACATTTCTCCTTCCCTTTTCCCTCTCCAAACCCTCTCATATATGTCTTTGCACTCTCCTTCAAATTCATGGCCTCTTTTTTTTATCAGTGGTTACTGCATGCATATCTGTATTTGCATATACATGTGTATTCCTAAACATAATTTGTTAAGTCAACATAATGTGACTCGTATGTGTACTTTCAAACCTGACTTTTTGGAACTGGACAATCATTGGTGTGCTTTTCCCTGGGAGAGCTACCTCTCCTGCTCCCAGCTTTACCCAGTTGTCTGTAGTTCTTTGTTTATGGCTGAGGTCTTGTGGGCTTTTTTCCTCTCCTGTGTAGTTCAATGTATTCATTGCTGTCCTCCTTTTTCAGTTCACATTTGTGTGGTCGTGTTGAGGAAATTTTATGGTGTAGCTTTTCATGGTACTCATAGATACAATCTTACAACAATGTCCCCTTTCTACAATGTCACCGAGTCTTAGGTGGAGGAGTATTTTATAGATGTATCCACTGGAGCTGGGCTCCATGACTGTACATTTTGATTGGTTGTAGTCTTCTGTAGTGGTCTTCAACTTTTGTGAAAGAGAAATTTCATTGATGAGGAATGAAGACTATACTTACCTGCAGATAAGATGGTGCATGTTTATAGATTGCTGTTGGAGATTATGCTAGTCTTAAGAGATTAGTGGTTATACATTATCCTTCAATAACCATGGTTTTGCTAACATGAGTAGTGTAGCTAGATTTTCAGTTCAGGCATGGTCCCCTTCTTGTTGAGCAGGTCATTAAGTCCAGTGAGAGAGCTGTTGGTTACTGCCAAGGTATGTGTGTCACTACTGTACCCATATGCTTATAATTCCATGCTGGTCACTGGTGTGGTTCATTGGCATTATAACTGGTCATAACTGGTTGGAGCAGTTGGTTGCCTCTCTTCTTTGTAATCGTACATGGAGCCTTCTGGTTCCATGAAAGCTAATAATGATTTTCATTCTATTTTTCAAACTTAAGTTGAAAATTAGACTATTTACTTCAAACAACTGTAATTTTTATATGGCCATGCTATACATTTTTATGTAAGTGTATAATATACCTTTTGATAGGTGGCATTTTTGGTTTTAATTCAATTTAAACTAGACCCTAACTTATCTGTCTTCCTCCCTTTAAATTAAGAATTATTTAGGAATGTTACATAATTTCCAAATATCTAGAAGTTTTCTAGCTGTTTTTCTTTTTTATGTTTTTGATGACTAGTATAATTCTTTCATTTCTACAAAATACCATTTAGATGATTTTAAGAAGTTCAAATTTAAATTAACCGAGTTTTCAAAACTAAGTCAGGATCTATCCACCACAGCAGTCTGTGCCTGCAAAAGTGGGTAGATAAAATCCAGCCTGGTCAGGCCACATGGCCTAGCCAGGTCTCCCATGGCTTTTTGGAGGGGCTGTACAGCCCTAAAAGTTCTGAACAGCAACTACAACTCACAGGGACCAAACTGCGAAAGGTGCACTATCTAGACTGGTCCAGGCAGGAACCTGACTGTTGGCCACAGCAGTCTGTACCTGCACAATTGGGCTAATAAAGCCTGGCCTGACCAATCTACATGGCCCATCAGGGTCTCCCATGCTCTGGGGAGAGGCTGAACAGCCCTGACAGGCCAGGACATAAGATTAAACAGTGGCCCCAACACAGCTGTTCTGAATCACCTCAGAAGCATGAATGGGACCAGACAGAAGCCTACCTTTGCTGACCCTGGTGAGAACTAAGGTATAGAGCAAAGTCTCCTGGAGCAGAAACCAGGTCACCTGCCTGTTCCAGAGAAGAACTCCCTGATCCCCACTGGCAAGGGCAAGTGACCTAAAATCACTCACCACCTATCCACTCTCAAAGACCAGTGAAGGACGCAAGAAGCTACCTCTCAACATCAGGGACAGCAAGATGAATAAAGAACAGTATAAGAATGCAAACAACAAAACCCAAAACAATTTGGCATCTCAAGATGCCAGCTATCCCAAATAAAGTGACCATGAGAAATCAAACACAATCGAAATACAAGAAAATGACCTCAAATCTTTAATAATGAAGATAATGATGGAAGAAATTAGTAAAATGCATAAACAAATGCAGGAAGATGCAACCAAACAGGTTGAAGACATAAAAGAGGCCTATAGAGAGGCACTGGAAGAAATTCAAGAAAATAAAAACAGAGGAAGGAAATCAATAAAATAGTTTAAGATCTGAAGATGAAAATGGAAACAATGATAAAACACAGACAGAAGAAAAACAAGAACAAGAGACCTTAGAGAAGAAAGCAAGCAACACAGAGGTGAGCTTCTCTAAGAGAATCCAAGAAACAGAGGAACGAATGTTGGGACTAGAAGATACAATCGTAGAACTCGAAGCAACCATCAAAGAAAATGCTAAATCTGAAAAATTACTGACAAGTAATTACTGACAAGAAATCAAGAACACCATGAAAAGATGAAACCTGAAAATAATAGGCTGCTCACTCTCTCCATATCTCTTCAATATAGTTCTTGAAGCTCTGGCTAGAGCAATAAGACAACAAAAGGAGATCAAGTGGGATCCAAATGGGAAAAGAGGAAGTAAAATTATGCCTATTTGCAGATGATATGACACTGTACATAAGTGCTCTCCAATAATTCTACCAGGGAACTCCTTCAGCAGAAAAACACCTTCAGCAAAGTGGCTGGATACAAAATTAATGCAAAAAAGTCAGTAGCCCTCCTGTATATAAATGACAATCATGCTGAGAAAGAAATTAGGAAACTATACACTTCATCATAGCCACAAGTAATATAAAGTATCTAGATGTAACTCTAACCAAGCAAGTGAAAGACTTGTATGAAAAAACTTCAAGTCTCTGAAGAAGAAAATTGAAGATGACATCTGAAGATGGAAAGAGCTCACTTTTCATGGATTAGGAGAATTAACATAGTAAAAATGGCCATCTTACCAAAACAATTTACAGATTCATTGTAATCCCTATCAAAATACCTATATAATATTTTAAAGACATTGAAAGATCAATTCTCAACTTCATATGAAAAAAAAAAAAAACAAGAATAGCTAAAACAATTGTATACAATAAAAGATCCTCTGGAGGAATCTCCATACTTGATCTCAAGCTGTACTATAGAGTAACAGTAATTAAACCAGCATGGTACTGGCACAGCAATAGGCTGGTTAATCAGTGGAATTGAATCAAAGGCCCAGAAATGAACCCACACACATATGATCACTTGATTTTTGACAAAGAAGCCAAATCTATTCAATGGAAAAAGGATGACATTCAACAAATGGTGCTGGTCTAACTGGATGTCTACCTCTAGAAAAATGTAATTACACCCATATTTATCACCATGCACAAAACTCAAGTACAAGTGAATTAAAGACCTCAACATAAAACCAGAGACACTAAATCGGTTAGTAAAAAAAGTAGGGAAGAGCCTGGAACACATTGGCATAGGAGACAATTTCCTGAACAGAACACTGACAGCCCAGACCTTAGGTAAACAATTAATAAATTGGGCCTTATGAGGCTGAGAAGCTTCTGTAAGGCAGAAGACACTGTCAACAGAACAAAGTGATAGCCTACAGACTAGGAAAAGGTCTTCACCAACCCTACATCTGACAAAGGGCTAATATGCAAAACATATAAAGAACTCAAGAAATTAAACACCACCAAACCAAATAACCCAATTAAGAAATGGGGCTCAGAACTAAACAGAGAATTCTCAACAGAGGAATATTGAATGGCTGAGAAACACTTAACAAAATGCTCAATGTCTTTAGTTATCAGAAAAATGCAAGTCAAAACTACTCTGAGATTCCATCTTACACCCATCAGAATGGCTAAGATCAAAAGCTCAAGTGACACTACAAGCTACTGAGGATGTGGAGAAAGAGGAACATGCCTTCACTGCTGGTGGGAATGCAAACTTGTACAACCACTTTGGAAATCTATCTGGCACTTTCTCAGAAAACTGGGAATAGGGCTTCCTCAAGACCCAGCTATTCCACTCCTTCGAATATATCCAGAAGAGTCTCTACCACAGAACAAGGCTCAAACATGTTTACATCAGCCTTATTCATAATAGCCAGAACCTGGAAACAGCCTAAATGTCACTCAGTTGAAGAATGGATAAAGACACTGTGGTACATTTACACTATGGAATACTACTCAGGTATTAAAAACAAGGAAATCCCGAAATTTGTGGACAAATGGATGGAACTAGAAATGATCTTACTGAGTGAGTTAACCCAGAAGGAGAAAGCCTCACATGGTATATACTCACTTATAATTGGGCACTAGCCCAAAAGGCATGTCCCATGACATCTTCACTTACCAGGAGGTAGGGATAAATGTGAGAACATCCTTTTGGGACTCTATGTGAGAGAAATATAAGAGAATGGGGAACTAGAAGGATCCAAAGGGTCCTAGAAACCTACAAGAAGTACATCATGACAGGTGGATCTAGGCCCAGGAGATCTACTCACACTACTGCACCAACCGAAGACAATACAAACAATAAACATCGAACCCCTACTCAGATCTAGCCAATGGACAGGACATTCTCCAGAGTTGTGTGGAGAATGGGGACTGACTCTGACATGAACTCTGCTGCCCCATATTTGACCACTTCCTCTTGGTAGGGAGGCCTGGTGGCACTCAGAGAAAGAATGAACAGGCTACCAAGATGAGACTTGATAGCCTATGACTATATAGTGGGGGAGAAGGTCCCCCTTGGTCATAGACCTAGGGAAAGGGAATAAGGTGAAAGTGTGAGGGAGGGAGGAACTGGAGGATACAAGTGATAGGATAACAATTGAGATGTAATCTGAATAAATTAATTAAATTAAAAAAGTATAAATAAAAACTAAGTCAGTATATTATTTAAATCTTTAAAAAAACATGAACCCAAAGCTTTGTATACGCTAAATATGTGCCTTACCACTGAGCTACATCAATGCACACATTATAAGTGTTCTTGAAAAGAACCTGTAGCCTAGGGCTGTTAAAATGGCTCAATGAGTAAAGGTAATTGCTCCTAGCTTCCTGACCTGATTGATCTCAGTTTGGTCCCTGGGACCCATGTGGTGGAAAGAGAAAACCAACTTCCACAAGTTGTGTTTTGACTCCATATACACCTTGTGGTGTGCATGTGCCTACATACATACATATATATATATATATACACACAAATACACTAAGATAGGGAAAATAAAAATTTTAAAAATGTATATTCTATCATTATTGGATGAAATGTCTTACAAATTCACTATTATGAAGCTGGTTGATAGAGACAATCAAGTCCTTGTCAACTCTATTGATTTTTGTGTCTGCTTCTATTGACTAGAAAAAGTCTAATTTATAGCAAAATTGTAGTTTTCTTTCATCAATTCTATTTTTTACCTCATAACATTTGTAGTTTTGTTGGGAGTATTGTTAGGTGTCCTCTTTATACTTTTATGAATTGGCTTATATTTATATAAGGTATTGCTCTGAATTCCACTTTGTGTATTATAAATGTGGTTACTTCAGTTTAATTTTCATTAGTTCCTGACTGTGTATCATTTTCTATACTGTCACATTTAGAAAAACATATTTATTATTTGATCATTTCTTGAAAATTTATAATGCATTTGGATCAGATTCACAGCATCATTGTTGTCTTTTATTCCCACCGCCACCTCCCCCTTTGAATTCCTTCCTCACTAGTCACAGTTCTACTTCCTGTGTTTTTTCTTTTTTCTTTTTGTGATCCACTGTATCTAACTAGGGTTCGCTTATATGAGAGTGTGAGTGTGTGGTTATGACTAGAGCCTGGGTACCTTTTCAGTGGCTTCAACACTGAATAAAACATCTCTTCCTCCACCTGCAACCATCAGTTGTCTCTGACTCTGCTGCCTGTTTCTGGATCCCTTTCCTCTATCTGGGCTGCTTTATCAGGCCTCAGAGGGAGAGAATGCCCTTAATCCTGCTGTGTGCCAGGGTGAGTTGGTACCCCTTGGCTTTTCCCCTCTCTAAGGATGTGGGAGGGGTGCATGAGTGTGGGACTGAGAGGAGAAGAAAGAGGGGGCTGGGATCAGGCTGTAAAATGATTAAATAAAAACAAACAATACACATTATATATTATATATAAACACACACATATATACATAAAAATACATACAAAATAGTGTGCTTCACTGAAGCTTTCTTAAACAGCCTTGGTTTTGTTAGTCCTTCCTCTCTGCTTCTCCTTTTGTATTCTTTCCTCCTCCTTTCCCAGATGGAGGCCTATCTCTGTTTTAGTATTTTCCCCATCATACTACCTACAACCTTATATTCCTCTCTCAGGTTTCCCCCACCTCCATGGACCCTATATTCATTCCCTGACTTCTTATATATTCATATCTGAAGAGTCGTGCTATGAGCCACAGATGAGAAAGAACATTGAGTTATCTCATTCAATATAATATTTTTGAGATACATTAGTGTACCTGAAAATTTCAGAATTTCATTTTTAATAACTGAACAGTATTCCATTGTATATACACTCCATATTTTTATTTATCTATTCATCTCCTGAAGAGCATTAAGGTTGTTTCCAATTCATGGCTATTATGAATATGGTGGCAATGAACATTGTTAAGCAAGTAACTGGAATAGGGCATTGCATCCTTTGGGCATACAGCAAGGAGTTGTTTAGCTGGGTGATGCCATATATTTATTTTTAGTTTTTTCCAACATAGCATCTCTATTGATTATTTGGGAATTTCATACAATGCACCATAATCGCACTCACTTCCCATCCCTCTTAGGTCTACCCTCCCACCCTGTGCTCCCCCTCCCCCACTACTAAAAGAAAAAAAAGTACATCAAGTCCATTTTGTGTTGTCCTTACACTCACTGAAGGATGGTTAAACTTCCCTGTGGCCATCCTCTTAAAGACAGCTGTTGCTCAGCCCTGACCAGAAGCCATCAACCGTGACGAGCTGTATTCAGCATCTTTATCACAATTTTAAAGAACTCTCTTCAATGGCTTTTTGTCTAGACAATTTATTTTTGGGGGAAGTCATCACAGAAGCCTTCAATATCTCTTATTCTCAATTATGAGTCTGCAGACATCCATACCACTGCAAAAAGAAGCTTCCTTGCCCTAAGAGCCAGTGGCAACACTGATTGCAAACATTGACATGGCCTTAGGTGGCAGCAGAGACCGCTAATATCCACACGCCCTGAGGTAGCAGCAGGGATCATGGGCATCCACTCAGCATGTGGCAGCAGCATAGCGCACTGACACCAGCATGTCCACAGGCTGTAGCATAGACCACAGACACTAACATGTTCTCAGGCGGCAACACAGACCATAGAGGTCTTTGAAGGATGCCTAGTCCAGAAAATGAACCATTCTCCATCATGGATATCCTGCTGTTGCTCAGGGCCAGGGTGATCCTGAGGCTGGGCAGCCTGCTAAGAGACATAGCCTGCGCACACTCCAAGCCGATGGACACTACCCTGCAAGGACATACTCCTACACTGGTCACCAACATATCTCTAGTTTCACCTTTCTTTGCAGCCTCTAGTTTTGCTTCTCACTGCTCTGTTGATCTTTTTCTCCCCAATTTCATGAGACCACTTAAAAAAAAGCATTTTCACATAAGACTTGCAGTTTTGAAAGTTCTAGAACTACTGTGGGTTCCGTTTACTCATTGTTAGATGCCATTGCCCTGCCTCGGGGCATCTGTGGGTCTCTCAGGCTCCTGGATGCTGCCCCAGGCTCCAAGAGTTTGTTTTTGCGCTAGTACCATACTGTTTTTATTACTATAGCTCTGTAATATATCTTAAACTCTGTAATAGCAATTCCTCCAGTATTCTTTTTGTTCAGGGTTACTTTAGGTATCTAGGCTCTTTTCTTGTTCCATACGTATTTTCGGAATTTTTTCTATGTCTTTCAAGCATGTTGTGGGAATTTTGATTGGGATTTAGTTCAACCTGTAGATTGGTTTTGTAACGATGGTCAATACATTAATTATAGTGATCCATGAACATGGAATGTCTTTCCATTTTCTAGTATCTTTTCCAGTCTTTTTCTTCAGATATACAAGGTTTTCACTGTAGAGGTATTTACAGCCTGGGTCCATTTATTCCAAGATATTTTATTGCCTTCGATGTTAAAGTAAAAGGGAGTGTGCACATAATATCTTTTTCAGTGAGTTTATTGCTGATGTATTTTGTGTCCTGACCAGTTTGCCAAAGCTCTTGATTGTTTCTAGTTTTCTGGTGGAATACTTTGGATCTCTTATGTATAGTGTATCACCTGCAAGTGGAGACAATTTGAGTTCCATTCTTATTGAATCCCTTTTTTTTCTTATTGTTCTGACTAGTGCTTACAGTGCCCTATTTAACAAAATGATTGTAGTGGACAGCTCTGTCTCATTCCTGGTTTTTGGTTTTTTTTTCTCTTCTGGTCCTGAGGGTTGAACACAAGGTGTAGTACATTCTAAGTAATCAGTCTTCCACCGAGCCTTGATCCCAGCCTTCTGGATATCATACATAAATGTTACTATCCACTTTTCTTCCTTTCAATAATTACCCAGAATCTAAATGATGTCTTTTAAAAATATTTATCTATTTATTTTATGTATATTAGTTCTATTTGCGTGGTCACCAGCATGCCAGAAGAGTGTATCAGATCTCATTATAGATGGTTGTGAGCAACCATGTGGTTGTAATACCCCTGGAAGAGCAGACAGTGCTCTTAAGCACCGACCCATCTTTACAGCCCCCTGAACGATGTCTTTAATGAACTAGAGAGAAGAAAATTGCTACCTATAATGACCAAATAAATAAAAGGGAATTATAGTAACAAAATTATTATTATTAATAAATAGTCTTATCTATATTTCTTGTGATTTCTGATTTGGCTCTATGCCTTGAATTTATGATATCTGATTCATGAATTTGGATGTGAAACTCTGTATCTTCTTGTGTGATCTTTTTTCTTATTGTACCATATGTGCACTTTTCTTTTCTACTATATAACATGGGTGTCTTATTTTGAAAGAACATTCTAGTTGAGGAGAAAGAATTGCACATTTGACATTTGAAAAAGTGTATCCTACAGATTGACGTACTGAAAGAGGAATATAAACTATCATCTCTACTATGTGGTCAATGTTCAGAAAGAAGAATAAGGTGATTTGGTATTTGTCGTCTAAATTGCTATAATTTTTAAAATATATTTTAGATAAAAGGCTCATATTGAAAGAGTAATTTCTTTAAAAGGGAATGTTAGAGTTTAATAGGAGAAAACTGTATGAGATTTAAAATTTTTATCTTTTATTTTTATCATATAGGAATGAATGTTTTGCCTGTCTGTATGTGTATTGCATATGTATAGTGAATGTGATGGCCAAAAAAGGGTATTCTATCCCCTGAGACTGGAGTTACAGACACTTATGAACCACAATATGGCTTCTGGGACTTGAACCCGATTCCTCTGTAAGAGCATCCAGTGCTCTTAACAGCACAGCTGTGCCGTCTTTCCAACACTAGCCTTGTAAGATTTTGTGGACTTATTTCATACAAAGGAAGGAAAATATAGAACCAGAATATGTATATTCAACTCTTATTGGACTTACTATTCACTACAGAAGTCATAAGCCTTGAAAGGCAAACATCACACGTATCTCTGAGGCCACAGTCATGCTTTAGAAGTTAGAAAGGGCTGCATTGTTTTTTAATAGAGAGCTTGAGCATTGTCAACAGTTCTTTCAGATCTCTGTCTTTCTCGGACTTGCTTAAGAAGTGAGTGATACAAAGAAAAGCTTTCTTAAACTCATGAGCTCAAAAGCCAGTAGTGCACAGAAGTAATTTTTGTGTGTGAGTGTTTCAAATGGCTCTCAGTGAACAATTATTATAAAGACAGGAAAATATTATGTGTGGACATTCTCCTGTGACATCTGAAAGCAGCCTGACAACTGGCATTACTTTATTATATCCTTCTCAGGGACCTCTACTTAAGGTCATCAAATGTTACTTAAAGGTGATAACTTAAAAAGCCATGGTATAATCTTGTAGAAACTTATAAAAGATAAAACAAAGGAACTGGATTTTAGGATAGGTTCTCCCACAATCTTGGTGAAAAATTTAGAAACTTTCTTTTATTTTTTATTTTTTGGTTGATGTAATTTGAAAAAAATAGTGCACAGAACTTAGTGTTACAGAAATGGTACACATTTATTTTGTATTTTAATCACACAAAAGAGACTTCTCCATATGCCGTACCAGTGGTCAGGATTTAGTTCTTGATAAATCTGTATATGGAGAATAAAAATAATCTTATAAATGGAATTGGTTAAACTAATACTACCTTTATTAACTAGAGGGAAGTATGTCAACCTTAACATTTCTGGAAATGTTCTCGATGCAATACATCATAGGTAATTGTGGAAAATAGACTACATCAAATCTGAGTTATTATTGTATAATACTGCAGATTTTCTATTTTTGCTCCATGTATTATTAAAGAGTATCCAGGGAACACTTTGTTATTATTCAAAATGTTACCTCATAAGTGAATGATAGAATCAGGATTTTGGACCTGACTATCCACGGAGCCTGAAAATATCACCTTCATATATAAATGGCCTTTAGAGATTTATTTTATTTTATTTTATTTTATTTTATTTGTATGAGGTCTTGCTTACATGTGTTTATGTGTATCACATGTCTGCAAGTCAGAGGAGGACCAAAGAGGGCACTGCATCCCCTGGAATGCGAATGACAGATGCTTTGAGCTGCTCTGTGCATGCTGGGAACTGAATTCAGGTTCTATAAAAGAACGGCAAGTGATCTTAACCACCGAGCAATCTCTCCATCCCTGTCTCACCTTAAAAACATCAACAAAATACGCCCAAATTCTTAGATGTTATAAACATGTACCAACTCAAGCATCATGTTTAAGTTAAACATGCCATACCAGGAATTGTGTGAAACGTTCAACGTCATGTTATGAAATAGGTTTTGTGTTCTAAGATTGCCTAAATTTTTACTAAAATACATGTTATGAACATATATTAAAATAGACTAGGCTAATCTGTATGATGCTGGCTAGGCATCATATTAAAGGCATTTTTCCTTTAAGATATGTTATCCCAACTATGATATTTAGAATATAACAACACTGTATGTCAATGACCATTTCTATTATACATGCAGTAATACCAGACATACCATACCATGCAGTAATACCATACATACCATTTCTATACATGCAGTTATGGGTGTAAAATTGAAGTGTAATAATGGATCAAATATAGAAGAGATATTTCCTCAAGGATCCAATAATATTCCAATAAAAGCACAGAAAGTAATACATATCCTAGAAGAGCTGACTCAAATTCCAGCACATGTGTAGTTTTTGTCTTATAGTCACATGGCTAAACACAAAAGAAATGCCTCTGTGATTAGCACTCCTACATCTTAATATAGATGTGTCTATTTCATTTCTCAAAACAACAACAACAAACGCATAAACAAACAAAAACAAACCACCCCCCAGAGTTTGCGAGTTAAGCCATGGAACTGTCTAGCTCATGCCTTTCTCAGCCTTGGTTTTCGTATCTATAAATTAGCGAAGTTAAAATCAGTTTGTTATATGTGGTACTTTCTATGATAATCTTCCTTCTCTAAGTTTGATGTATGTGGGAACCGTGTCAAGAAGCTGCCGTACCAACTGTGAAAGCTATTTCTTCCTCTAGGTTGTGCGTGATGAAAGCCAAGATTGTAGTACTCTTCCTCCACACACTCACTTTCAGGGTTCATCGTAAGAAGAGGCATTCCCAGGAGCACTGCACTCATGGGGCATTAAAAGGATGTGTTAGGCTTCTCTCTTTTTTTGTCTTTCAAGATGAAAAATCTTAAAAATTTTAACATTTATCAACCATTATAGGCAACTTAAGTCTATTTTGGTCCTTGATCTAATTAGGTGTAGTTGGGCAGGAGCCTGCTGTGTTATAAATTATGTGTGCTGTGTTTGACATACTTATGAGGAAGGATAGCTGGGTACCGAAGGCATAAGACTTACAGATTCTTTTAAAGCAAGGCTCCTTAAACATTTTTTTTCATTCCATCCAACCTGTTTTATGCACAAGGAATTTTTATGTGGCCTTAGGTAATTAGATAGATAGATAGATAGATAGATGATAGATAGATAGATAGATGATAGATAGATAGATACAAATAAACCATTTACTGATAACAAATCACAAAATGATTTATTTTGAAAACCATCATTTGGTGTATATATACTATATCATCTTATCATTTATTAAACATGTTAGCAAAATCACGTACTAGTGAGACAGATGTGTTTGCATTTGCATAAAGAATTAAATCTTGGATGATTATTTGAAACTGAAGGAATGTGGATCATCTGCATTTTCCAGAGTTGATCAATATTTTGATTTTTATAATTGTCAATGTTGAGAATATTGTTTCACACAGTATATATTAGACATTAAAAATTCTATTCCATCCTCAAGGGGAAATGAATTTGAATTTTTATGAAGTTCCTCATAGTTTGTGTGTGTGTGATGTATGTGTGTTCATGTGTGTGGGGTCCATATGTGTGTGATGTATGTGTGTTCATGTGTGCGTGGTTCACATGTGTGTGAGGTCCACATGTGCCTGTATTAGACATTGGAGTATCTTCCTTAATTGTCTTTTGAGACAAGGTCTCTCACTGAACCTGGAGTTCACCAGTTCAGTCAGATAGACTGGCCATCAAATCCCTGCAATCCTTCTGTCTCTACATCTTCAGTGCTAGGAGGACAGACACAGGCCATCACATCTGGCTTTTTACATGGATGCTGGGAAAGTAAGCACTTTACTGACTGAGGGATATCCCTAGCCCCTGAGGTAACAATTTTAAAAATCAAATACTATAACACATACAACCTAAACCTGCACTAAATTGATTTTATATACTGAGGAATAATGGTAGAAAAATACCAAGACATCACATTTTGTCATTAAGCCACCATTATATAATAGCAGAGAATTTTTTAGTACAGTGAAAAAGTTGCAACTCATATTCCTCGTACTTTCAAATCTGAGCACAAATTTCAGGAAGTGCCTGTGGTAAATCAGGCATACTGACATGCACAGAGCTAGGTGCATCTGTTCTATGTTCAGAAACAAGCCTACAGGAGAAATGTACAAAGCAGCAGAGGGTGGCTCTGCACCCCAAACACTTCAAATTTATTTTGTGTCTGAATATTTGGGTGAGGAACAGTCAGAAATCTTTTACTTCTGCTGTTTTGTTTTTCAAACCACACTCTAGCCTTGAGTTATAGAACTCACTGTGAAATGCTGGGTTCATTAGCAGCCAGTCATGATCAGAGAGGAGCTCACTGAGGACCTTGGTCCTTCCTGCTGAGTTACAGATTACTCCTGATGGATGCTAGTAGAGGGGAGGAGTCCTTATCTCACCGTTGGTGAGCCCACCAAGCCTCAAAAAACAGTTCCAAACTTATGTTTCTCCTTCATCCCTGATGAGGCATAGAGGTTCACAACACAGAAAGACTTGAACAAGAGAAAGAGACTGGTAGGGAGTGGAGGAGTTTGATGGGGTAGACAGAATGAAGAAAAGAATTGAACATGAGAATAACAAGACAGCATTTAATATGTGTATGGAGGCGTCAAACAACAAATTTTATATTATTAATAATAGAAATAATAATAACAACAAACAACTTGGTTCAGCTGTGAAAGAATTTTCAGGAGGATATTGAAATGAGAGCACACAGCAGATGCACAAGGTCTTGGACAGTCAAGAAATTGGCTGACTCTACATTCTACATCTACAGGCTTTCTGGCATCTTAAAGACTCAAGGGGATTTGTGATACATCTGGTGGCCTCAAAATTTTTAGGTGATTGGTTTGTTTAGCATTAAATTCATGTGTATCTTTTACTATGTACTATGCACTATCATAGCTAAAAGCAGTATTAAATATAACAAAACAGAACAGGATATATTCTCTAAAGGTTTATCTTTTGTTTTTTTGTTTTTTTGTAATTAATTTATTCTTGTTACATCTCAATGTTTATCCCATCCCTTGTATCCTCCCATTCCTCCCCCCCCCCATTTTCCCATTATTCCCCTCCCCTATGACTGTTCCTGAGGGGGATTACCTCCCCCTGTATATTCCCGAAATTTGTGGATAAATGGATTGAGCTAGAAATGATCATAATGAGTGAGTTAACCCAGAAGCAGAAAGAATCAAATGGTATATACTCACTTATATCTGCATACTAGCCCAAGGGGCATGTCCCACGAAAGCCTTCACTTACCAGGAAACTGGGACAGAGGGGAAGGCATCCTATTGGGACTCTAAATGAGAGACGCATGGGAGAATAGCAAAATAAAAGGATACAGAGGGTCCTAGAAATCTACAAGTAGAACATTATGATAGGCAGATTTGGGCCCAGGGGTCCTGCTCAAACTAAGGCACCAGCCAAGGACAATACAGAAGGTAAACTTTAAACCCCTTCCCAGATCTAGCCAATGGTCAGAATATTCTCCACAGTTGAGTGGAGAGTGTGATATGCCTTTCTCACGTACTATGGTGCCTCACATTTGACCATGTCCCCTGGAGGGGGAGACCTGGTGGCACTCAGAGGAAGGACAGCAGGTAGCCAAGAAGAGACTTGATACCCTATGAGGTTTATCTTTTGTTAAGAGCACATATATTTATAGTAATTTATAGAATGTACATATATAAATAAAACCATAATCCATATATGTAACCATAATACACAACAGCAACTATTAAACATATACTTGTTCTTCTCTAGTTTGTTTTTAATTTTGAATATATTTTTAATGCTTTTATTATATTTTAGATCATTTTGAAGTAGCAGCCATGTACCAACTCAGCATCATTTTAGATCATAATCACAGTGATGCTGTGGATAGCTATACTTTATTTTTTTTTCAATACAGGGTCTCACTATGTATCCCTGGTGGTCCTGAAGCTCACTATGGAGACCTGGCTGGCATTGAACTCAGAGATATCCACTTGCCTCTTTCTCCAAAGTACTGGGATTAAAGATGTGTGCCACTATGTTTGGCTGGTTGTATATTTTGAAGATATGGCTTCTTGATTTCAACTAGTGTGGGCATAAATGATAAGTTGTATACAATAGATACAATAGTACAATATATTTAGAAGGCACAGATACAGTACATTAAGTTTAAAGGATGAAATACTGCAAAAGTACAGAATGGTAAAGGAACACATTATGAATAATAATAAGCTCCAGTGGTCTGGTACTGTAGATGATATGTGTATTAGTTACTTGTTTTGTGATTGTGACAAATACTGTGACCCAAAGAAACTTAAAGAATAAAGCATTTGTTTTGTTTAATATTTCTAGAATGATAAGAATCTGTCATGGAGGGAACAAAATGGCACAGGAAGCAGAGGGCAAAGTCGGGAATGTGGGTCACCAACCATCAAAGATGGCCTCAAGAGACATATTTTCTCCAACAGGGCTCCACCTCCAAAGGCGACATAAGTTCCTTACACCTTGTCACCTGCTGAGGACAAAGTCATCAAATACATAAGCCTGTGAGGTACCTGTATCATTAAAACTACCACAGCATCAGAAAACCAGGGGCCTAGACAATTTCAGTTTCTGTTTATAATAATCTTTACTTCATCATGTGTTGAGCTGTATTCATCATTCTTGTATCGGCTTTCCCACCTACTGGTTTCCTCATGGAATAGTATGTGGATGAAACTCCACAAAAAGCACTTTATAGTAATAAAGTGAAAGTAACAGAGTTAATAAAGTACTCATCACAACAAGGAAGAAAACAGGAAGCTGAGCTGTGCAGTGTGCCTGAGTCTGAGGTCCCAAGGCAGCCTCACAGAGCAGTGCTCCCATGGTGTCTAGAGCTGGATGCCTCAATGCTATGACTTTATTCTCTCCGCAATACATAGGACTAGTTAATTGTTGCCACTCTTTATGAACAGAGAATGCCATATGTCAACTGCCATTTTCTACGAACAAGATTTTCTTCACATGAAGTGAACTTTATATGACATTTCTAAGTATTGCTTACTTGCAAGTTGTTTAAAGATTACGTTTGCCTTCTCTCTTTAACACACTCTGGGTCAATTTCAAAACACACATTCACTGATGCATTCTTAAGAATTCCAAATTAGGTGAATGGAATTATTATTAGGTCCTCAGTGTTGCTCACATCGTTGCCTTTGAAAACAATTGCAACTGCTCCATTAATTATGAGCTAGACTAGAGGTAGGGACCAGATTCTGGTCATTTAACCAGTAATAAAACCAGCTCTTAACTCGACAAAGTGTTTCTGCTTGTGATAACAACACTGCAAGAGAAATGGAGGCAGGAGGATTACCATGAGTTTGAGGCCAGCCTGGGCTGCCATGTAGGTTCCTGTAAACAACGTCAGTTCTCCTATTTGGAAGTGTTTAGATTATAGAACTGTGTTCAATCTGTAAAGGGAATTGGAGGCATTGTTCAATTCCCCATGTTTTGACTCTTCTTTGTTGGTGCATGTGTCTGATATGTAATACAAGACATAGGAACCCTTAGACTAGTCACCCTCAAGTGCTTAGAGATTTTGATGCAATATTATCAAAGATCTGGATGCTGTTGACCTAAGAAAAAGAGGTCACCTTAATTTTTGAAAGTCTAGGCATTTATTTACTTCAATTGTGTATCTTTCTGGCTTTTTGCTATTATTTAAAAACAATATTAGATGGGTAGTACGTCTCATATGCATTTGCTTTGGTATGCAAATATTACATTACTTTCTGAGAGATGACACATGAATTAATTCTGCTTATCTTAAGAGCTATCTTCTAAGTTCCAGCACTGGGGAGTCACTGCTGCTATAGATCAAGGTTTTTCATTCCTAGATTATTGCTGTTTCTCCTCTTTTTCCCTCTTCTCTTGGCAGTTTCCTATTCCTTACAAAGTGACTGCCAGAAAGTAAATGTGAGAATATGTCTTAATTAATTTGAAAATCAAAGAAGTTATACTGCTCCATCACAACATACATTTGAGAAACAAAAAGATAAGTTAAAGAAATTTTATTAAAGTAGAGAATTAGTCATTATATGGACAGCAGCAGTAAAAAATAGCCACTTGCTGTAGCAATGTCTATTAGAGTTTCAATAAGTCAACATTATGATTTGTAATTCACATGGGACTGTTAGAGGCCTTGAAAGTGTTGTGATATAGGAAGTAATGTGTATGTAGATACATATCTGATCTATATTATATTTATTTATTTATTAGTGAGTTTACATTAAATTTAATTAAAATTGTGGCTTGACCAAAAATTCGCCAGGGACATCATTTCTATTTCCAGAAATTAAATTAGAAGATGCTTCTTATTTCACAAAGATGTCGATTTGTTCATTGATTATGTGTTAATGAAATTTCACTCAAATTTTAACTTTTATCCTTAAAATCACCTCATTTGTCAAATACTGAAGACTTGGAATAAAGTTGCAATATCCTTGCTTTATTTTTGACTTCCTCAACCTCAGTGAGGTTTTCTTGTACTGTGGCGTCAGCATCCTTTGTTCCTTAGGCCTGCTGAGGTCCTAATTGCTCTCCTCTTCACTGCTTCCTTCCGCACCTTGTCTCTGCCATCTTCGTGCCTCTTATAACTGATGAGGACTTGATCTCTACTGTGCATCCCATAAAATCCAGAGCTAGTTCAACACAACATTTCTTTCTTTATCTGTCAAGACAAGTTGCTGCAGTTACAAACTGAACTTTTGAAAGTTAGAGTGGCATTGAGAGGATACTCCTGCTTCTCCACAGTGCCCATCAATCCACCTCAGACAGGGTTCAGGATTATGGATTTTTAAGCTTATGCAGGAACCAGAGCCTAAGAGTGTGTGTTTGTGTTTGTGTATTACTGAGGATTAAACATGGGATCTCCCATGTGCTAGACCACTGAGCACATCTGTCTCCCAGAATGCTGTTTGGAAAGATGTCTCCTCCATAGTTCTCACATATAATCTAAAATTTGCCCTTCCCTCTCCCCCTCCTCTCATCACTACTATTTATTTAAGATAGGATCTCATCATGGAATTTGTACTGGCCTGGACTCACTATGTATACCAGACTGGCCTTGAACTCACAGATAATCTGTCTGCCTCTGCCTGTCTAGTGCTGGGATAAAAGGCATTGATTTATGCTGGGCCTCAGTACACATTGCTGTAGATGAGCTGATAGTAAAATAGTGTGCTTATTGCTAAGAAATGGATAATTTCTTGTATGTGACTTATATGTTAAAATAGAGCAGAATGGGAGCTCCATTGGAGTCAGTGCCTTAGTTTTCATGCATACAGATGTTATTTTGTTAAGACTTTAGGCATGCATAATAGGGCACCTCTGACATCCCGGTGAGGCAGACAAGAGTCCGAGTAGCTATAATGTGCATGGCTTCAGCTTACTACCCTTATTCTGCTTTGATAAGTGTACAGTTAAGAAAATAGTGGTGAGATATTAGAGTGGGATAAGAAACTGAAATACACAGTTTCAATTTCTCTGTCGAGAACAGCAAAGCTCATCACTGTTGAGACAGAGTGAGCATTGAAAGCATGTTAGCATTGGATGCGAAATTGGAACATATTTCCTCTAAGGTCTGCATTATTCTTCTCTTCACTACAACCCTTCAAATGCCTTTAGTTTTTACTTCATAATGGCAAGGCACCTTTGTAATCTTATAAGAAATGTGCCGTATGCTGAGATATATGAGGCACACCAATTTGTGTTGTTTGTGTCTGGTAATCTTAAATAAGGTGGTAACATATTTAAGCAGTACTAAAGAGGGAATCACAAGCAGAGACAGGGCTAATTATCATTCCCACTCTTCATAAAGTCATCAAAGTTTTTTCCTTCTAGTGGGGAACCCACTGGCTATTAAGGGGGAGTCTCCTCCTGGCAATCCCCACTCTCCTAAGGGCCTAACTTCAGACAGAGGTAGTCTTATGTGTTACATTTCAGTTTTCTGCTTTTTATCACCTGTGTATCACTCAGTTTCCTCAAAGACAAAATGGAGCTCATATTAGTACCTGCCTCAAAGACTTGTGATGGGATCTATATAAGCTAACAGTTCCAACTTGGGACATGTCAGGAGCTTAGCAAATGTTCAAATGCTGACTTTGAGTTTCTCTCACCTCAGTACACTAGCATTGTTGCTGTCCCTCCATAAGCTAAAAAAATCTAAAACTCCTGTGCTGTTCAAAGGGGAGAAGACTTTTTATATTGTAAAACTAAGGGGTAGAGATGTTTAAGCTTCCTAAAGTTAGACACAGAATTGCTATTACACATGGGTTCTCTTGCAGGACATGTGGGATGTCAGAGGGCGGATGGTGAGGACTGGAGCAGGGCTTTACATTTTCTTCTGCTTCTCTGCAGTGTGGCAGCTCACAGCACTGGGCAGCACAACACTGGAGTCTGAATGTTACTGGTCAGTCTCACACCTACAACGATAACCTCTGTTAATAAGGCAGGCTACTTTTTCATTATTTTTTTATTATTTCTTAGTGCATAAAATAATGATTCGTGCTCTTTCACACACATATGCCATTGTGTTTGTCTCATATTCACCCGTACCATGCCACGCCATGCGCTGTGGCTAAAAAAACATGCTTCATGCTCCAACTTAGGTAAAATCATCAGGCACCATTTACATTTTTGATGGAAAATAGAAAAATAAGTCAAACGGAGTTAGAATTTGCTGAATGCAGCCAGTCTTTGCTTTGGAACTGTATAATTTTTCTAATAATTCGATTTTCTGCATAATTCAATTCTAATTGCCAAGACTCAGTGACTGTTCAGTTGTGTCCAGGTCTTTAAAGAGGCTACAGCTTCCTACAAACACAACACACAAATCATTGATGCGTTACACACTCTCTGCCACTCGAAAACACCACCGTGCTTCTCTGCCATTCCTGCCGAACATTGAAAGGCTCACGAAGGTCTCAGCGTGGTCCATTCATTTGTGAAATACCCACCAGATTCTTTAAATTAGTTTCCTGTAAATGCATCAGGAGGATCTCATTATGACATTAGTAGCAAGGTAAATGAATCATGTGATAGAGTTATCTCTCGTGCTATCAACTAATAACTATAATACAGCATGAAATTCTGATTTTAAAACCTGAGGGAAGAGCTAGAAATAATGTAAGCAAAATATGCATATTTAAATTGGCAATTGACAATAAATGTGGATGTTGCAGCTTGAGAAATGGGCTTCTTGAAAAACTTAAGCAAGGTAGACTGCTATGTGAGAATAATTATATCATGTAATTTGCATGCAAATACATTTAAACCAAAGAAATAATTTTAAATTATTCACACCATAAGGTTGTCTTTGTGTTGCCATTATTCCCTACATAAAATATATGCTATAAATCATGCTTTTAATGCAAAAGAGAATAGCTGAGATGAAAATATAGTTTTCTCCCAGATGTATAAAATGCAATTGAATAGTCCACATTGAGAGTGGTAATTCTCAATTACAGCATATTGAAATTACCTGATAATCCATTATATGTAAGTAGTTTAAGGAAAATGTGCCTCTTTACAACAAATTAACTTTTCAACGGATGTATTCCCAGCCTTAGTGTAAGGTAATAACTATTTATTTATAAACTATAAAATATATAGCACAATTATGCCTACAGCACTCAGAAATCACCAAGCTATATGTTCATTAAAGAGTGGTAATTACTTTCCAGATATTTTGCCTACAATCTTTTATTGACCTCATAATGCAATCGCCATGTTTAATAGATTGATGCAGCTGTTTGTGTATGTAATTCTTTCCACAACATATGAATTTGCAGCATAAGTTCTGTGATAATTCAGGTGCACTCGCTGAAAGCCAAGCGAAAGGAATCTGCCTGGCATAGGGATACATCAGTTGCTAGCCCTAAGGATGTGGAAGGGGAGTGAGGAAAATGAGGAAACGTTGTTATGGTCATTTATGCGTGTTTGTTATTGCTATGCGGTCTCCTTGGGAAAGTGTCATTTTTGAGGAGAGCGACTGAAACTTTACAAATGCTGATAGAAAAGATATTTGCTGAATCTGTCATCCCTTAAAGGTGCTATAGAATTCTCATAAATCATCATGGACCGAAAATTATGGGAACAGTGAATGTGATGATAATGCAAGAATCATTTCTCCTTCTTTTGGGGTCTGAGCTTTTAAATTTATGTGCTCTGTATCATTTTGCAATTTTTTTTTAACACTATTTTTTTTTCTGAGAAAAAAGATTGACAATAGATAAAAGTTTGAGTATAAACTTCATTAGAAGAGTAAGAAAAACTGGAAGGAAAATGTATTATATGGATTAAAATTAAACTATAGGGGTTTGGAAAATGTCATTACTTTTAATTAATATTGTAAACTTCAGAGGCATTAAAATGATATAGATTTGAGCATCAGTATGATATACATGTCTTCATACATAAGCAATTATGTGGATTATAATATTGTACATACTTTCTGAACATTTCAAGTGGGGGGGATGAAAATAGACAAGAAACTGCTTAAAATCTATTTTGGAGTAAAAATGATCTGTATTTACTTTGCTATATTTATTTGAATCAAAATCAACTAGTTTTTGTTTAGAAATGAGCTCTATACCCTTACTTTATTTGCGTTTATCATTTTTTATAGCTGCCGAAGATAATCTGATAACAAAATACACTATTCTGATACAACACACTTTAAGTATAAATTGCCATTAGAAAGTTCCAATAGAAAGAAACCTTCCTATTATCTTAATGTTTTGAGCAAACAAAAGACAAATGATTTAAGCAGCACCTTTAAAATATGTTCATCAAGACGATGATTATTTTATCCAAAACTTTGATATACAGCTACTCTAAAATTAGAATGTGACTTTGGTCTAAAAAAACCAGAGTTCTCTGTTTAGCATTAGTATCATGAGGTAGTATCATTTTTTATTAACATATTGCAAATATTCTGCACAGTGCTACCCCTTTTATTGCTTGAGGCTTTAGAATCAAAATGTCACAGCAAATTGTACTTTCACTAATAGATTGAAAATTGTACATTACACTCATAAGAGTGAACAGGAGGGTTGTAGTATGCCAAGATGGCAAAAGTTGGCACATACAACAACAACAACCACAACGAAAATCACATCTTGGTTATCCTTTGTCTCCACACAATAACAAAAGGGTGAGAACTGCAGGTGTGTGTGTGTTTTTTCCCCTTTAAAAGTAAAGTTCACCTTTCTTCAACTTCTCCATATGTGTTGTCAAAATATCACATTATACAATTCATTAGAATTGCACTTATTGCTAAATACTTATTAGGCTCCCAAGAGATGCTTCACATTAATTGTTTGGTGAGAGCACCCTTAGGCTATCACCAGGGAGGCACATTAAATGCATAAGACAAGAAGTTGACAGAGATCCCGGTAGAACAAGATGCATCTACCAAACTCAAGACATCTCCAGGAAGCATCCGATAAAGTCAGAATGTTCATTTGGGGCCAGGTAGTTTTTCTTCTTTTTTATTTCTAGGGTACAAACACGAATATTTTATGGGAAAAAGAAAAACAATGCCAGGAAACCATTAGAAAAGGAATGCTTGTAAATTGTGAGCAGGATTATTTAACATGGCTTAGTTCTGAGGACCCAATGTAATTTTCACATATAGAAAGGATAGCAGAAGTTAGAGATGAAGAAAATTTACGTACTTAATACTGTAATAATAAAGTAAAGGGCATAAGAGGTATGTTCCTTAAGTAAGTGAGAAGAACCTGACTGGTGGAAAGTCTTGGACTAATGGACAAATGGGCTGGTGGAAAGAAAAAGCCACAAAGTGAGTGACAGTGGATTCTGGCAAAATATGTTATGTCTGTCTGCCACATGCTATTGAAAACCTTTTCCTTTCTGAATATAGCACAGATTTTTATCACTCTTCTTTTTAATTGCAATTGCTTCTGAAGCTATTGTGCATCTATTATGCACAAGTGTGTTTGTTTGTGTCACATCATTGTGTTTAGAATGTTTCTAAAAAGGAAATGTAGGAAAGCAAACAAAATATGTGCTCAAATGTCTTTTTTAAAAAATCCTTTTTGTCTGTATTACTCTAAAAACTCCACTAGAGGGGGCACTAGTAAAACAAGAAAGGAGATTTTTGAACTTAACGTTCTTTTCTGAAAGAGGTGAAAACACCTCGCCCTTCTTTCATAGCAAGCCTTAATGGGACACCAGAGAAGGCAAAGATGAAGGGACCGCTAGACACCTAAACGCTTACATTAAATTTCATTTACTTTTTTTTCTTAATATGCCACAGCTAAGTAGCCCCCAAAGCAAAAAAGTTTTGGCTAAATATAGTTAGAATTTCATGTGCATTTGGATTATGCTAGGTGAAAGCTGAACTCAGAGAGATGTCTCATTTGCAAGATTTTATTTTTAGTGAGTCCTGATTGTTCCGCAGGTACATGAAGGATGAGAATCATTCTTTCTGGTAAAATTAGGTTTACCCAAGGCACAGGCATGGTCTTCGCTTTTAGCTTGCTGTTTCAATCATAGGAGGAGCAGGCTAATAAATCTCCACCAAGTGCCAAAATTTGCCAAGCATTGTAAACTTTAATGTAAATATTGTTTTTGGTGCTATATTTTATTACTGTTACTTTTGCATTAAGTCATATTCATCAATGCAGCTTTCTGGAGACAGAGAGACCTAGCACTAACAATGTATCATAACAGAGGTACCACCTGACATGAGGGTGTGACATCCTGAGAATTCAGGAAATATGCCAATAGGAGCCTTGACAGAGTTGCCAGGAGCTCAACACAGTCACTTCCTAATTTGTAACATGGACTGAAAGTTTAATTGTCAAAACTTGTAAAATGCCATGTTGCATCAGATGAAGTAAAACCACCTGTCCCAAATCCTCACCATAATGATTGGCAGCAGGTGTATTCAATACATGTTAGAAAAAAATATTATTTTTTGAAAATAATTCTCATCCATTGGAACTAGTCACTCCAGCACCAAGGATACATTCCAGTTCGATTTCATGCTGTCTTACCTCCTTAGTATTTCTTTCAGTCTTTTCTTCATCTAACACAGCTTTTCTGCAGGGTGATTATTCTGCACTTGAAAATTCTTCCCTATTTGCTGACATTCAGAAATGATATGTCTTTATATTTCTCAGCCTTTGTGTTAATAGATTGTCAGTAGTTGTTTTTAAATAAAGGTTAGTTATGTGCTTTAGAAAATTAAATGTCAACTTCCCTTACTCCTTAATTTCTTTGTCACTTGAAAATGGCTCTGAGGAAAATAGCCATCATGTGCTACTTATCAGAGTCATTAGAACCTACAATCTGGAATGTGCTCCTAGGGATTTCTGAGAACAGGTGCTCAAACAAGTAGAACCCAGGGCTCAGAAGAGTTAAAGAGATAGATATCCACAGTGGCAGCCTGTGGAGAGAGCTGAGCCGGTGTTGGAAATCCATTTCTCCGTCTTCCTCTCCCCCGGTTCTTAAAACTTAAATTGTAAATTAATGATTTTGCTTTTAAATTTCAAAATGAGAACAAACTAGATTTTTGTGAGAAGAAAGATGAGAGTTGGTGACATGGCTCAGGCTCAGCAAGCACTACGACAGCAGTTTACAGCTTATAAACTCTGTCTCCTCAAACTCTGCCGACGATAACGGAGCTTTGGTGGCTAGCACAACTTTCATGTTTGCTAACACCGTAAGAATTTCCCTCCTGGTGCCTTAAGCAACTTCTTTCGCTATGGTCTCCTTGTTCCTGTGCAGGGATGGGCTAGTGCTCTTTACTCGAGTTATTAAGCTGATGTGGACACACCACAGCTGTTTAGAGAGCGTCTTTGAGAGTTACCGTGCTTAGTAATACTGAATTACAGCCCCCCCCCTTTTTTTTTTCTCCCTCCATTTGGCTGTTTTGTGACCTCAGGTTTGTAATGGACATGAAGAGTTGTGATGGCATTTCGTGCCTGGGGCAGTGTTACCAACATGCAGGGACCTCATGACACCACTATCCCTTTGATCCGAAAAAAACTAGGCAAAGAGGAGGGATGAGAATATCACTTTGATCTCTAATTCCCTGTGGTCAGCCGCTTTTCTCCATCTCTATTTCAGAAACTACCTGCTGACTCCCTTGGGATGAGTTTGGGTGAGTCTAAATTTTCTGTCCTATCAGGACTATGACACTGTTGTGGTTAGCAACCTCATCTTATAGGTTCATGGTAATTAAAACTGACAAGTTCAGGGCCATTCACTTCCTTCTTTATGTATTTGAAGACACAATATGTAAAAATATTCTTCTGTTTCAAAGATTGTACAAGTTCTTAGTAGGAGGTGTGGAAGCAAAATTTAATTTCCTTTATTCAATGCCCAGTGCTTTCTCTCAACCCTGAAATTTCCCATAAAATATCTACGGTGTTTTGCCTATTCAACAATGATTCTCTTGTAACTGTTTTATTTGATTTTTTTTTTTGAAATTATACTGAAATTGTGATTTTGAACTATTCTTTAATGTACAGATGAAATTCCCAACTGTGATAGTAACAAAACACACTCAGTAGAATCCTCTTTGTTTTCGTAGGTCAGCTGTGTGTGATTTGCTTAGGAATAATGGAAATGTTATTGTCATGTTATAAATTGTCTACAAGGGGTTGAGGGTATGGCTTACTCTGTAGAGTTTACACGTATCATGCACAAAGCCCTGGGTTCAACCTGCAGCATAAATTGCTTGGGATGGTGTATGCCCATAATCCCAACACTTCACTAAGACTGTATTACTTCAAAAATTATCATGTGCTCAGTATTTTAAGCTTAATAAAGATTTTTATTCAACTAGAGATAGAAATAAGCATAGGGTAAAATTTTGGTGACATTTCAAAATACACATCCTTTGCAACTAGTCTCCCATCTCCTTAGGTTGAACATTTTTGTTATTTCATAATTCCTTTCTTGACTTCAGAGCAGGAGGACAGCAAGTGCTACCTGATCTATCTGGAGGTGATTGGCTATCCATTGAACTAACTGGAACTCATTATCACAGGTCCCTGAGGAATGGGCTGGAAGAGTGCGTTCTGGTGGGGGAAAGAAGTACGGTGGTTTGACAATAACACCCCAAGACAGATAGAGTATTGCACTAAGGCTAGCCAGGGGCAATTGTGACGTCAGTAGGCACAGGGGGTCAAAGGAATCAGGGTCAAAAGGGACCAGGAATCCATGAAAATAGAAGTGGAGTCCAGAGATTAATGACAAAACAAAACAAACCTTGGCCCTTGTTTACTTTTTAATTTATGGTGTAATGTTAGCATGTATGGTGTATAAAGATTTCTGCTAGCTCATGGTTTCCCCATGGAGGAGAGCTTGCAGTTTGAGTAGAAAGTGAGTTCCCCAAAGTAAAACATTAGAAAAGTGGGTGCTGATCGGACGCCGCAAGCGGAACACGCTATGTGTTTGCACCTTTGCCTCAGCCAGACCCTCTTTCTGACCCCTGGCTGATTTTCTTTTTCAGGTAACACCATCATGATGAAAGAGTAGGAGTGTGTGGCACTGGGGATGGTGATCAGCTTCCACCTGCACAGTTGTCAACAGGTACTGCACAGCATCTGCAACGGGCGAGCTGACAGACGAAGAGCCAGCTGTGACTCTCTGACTTGAAAATAATAATAATATCCACTTAGGGGTATGGAATTATTTATCACTGCTGGTGAAAGTTTTGCCAAAGGCAAAAAAAAAAAGGAAACATCCGATGACAAATGCCCTCTGTTCACAGCCCCATCACAGTCATCCACCGTGAGAGCCGATTAACTCAGTGACCAAGGATAAACAGTACTCCCTTTGTTCCCATGATTAGTTTGCTTTTTAAAGACACTGGCAAGTATAAGAATCAGTAAAATCCTTCAGGCTGATGTGGTATTATTCAGTAACTTTTAGAAGGGAACTCCATGCACTATTCCTACGTCCTAAGCACCTTCCTTTCTTCCTCTCCTAGTTCCTTCCTTGTTTTCCTAGTCTCTTACTTTCTTCTTTCTATAGTTATGCCAAGGATGACGGCATGGTGGGAAATGATAGGACAGAGACCCGAGCATGTTTTTAATAAATGAGCACTCTGTTGGTCATTCAGAGGCAGGCATATGTATATCCTCAACATGCGCACTTGGGATCTTTTGCCCTTACCTTTGAGCAGGAAGAGGGGAAAATAACCTATAATGCAAATGGTGCAACCTTTTCGACTTGTGTTTCACTGTGAGAAGTGTCTGCTTCCTGACTTTGGATTCCCAAGCTAGGTTTTGAGCATTGCCTTGGGTGGTCCTCTACCTCTGTGTGTCTTTGGCATGGGTGATGTTCTGGGTATTTGATCTGCTTTAAATTGTGTGGGTTGTTTTCATAAATACCTACTCCAGCACCCACTACATTTCTTGTATCTGGGAACCATTTTAATTCTAACTCTTCAGGGTTAGATTTCTGAATTTTTCCTCAGTTTCTATTTTTATCAATGATTTCATGAAGGTTCTCTGATCTTAATTTTGATTCTTAAAAGTTAGAATTAGAGTGTTAGACGTTTTTGAGGCAGGATACATTCAGCTAAGGTTTCTTTTTTTCTCTCCATTTTCTTCTGTCATTTATTTCTCTCTCATTCTTCCTATATTATTTTCTCTTTCCTTATTTTATTTACTCTATTATTCTTTTCTTTATATATGAGTTTAATACAATGCCACAAATTCCATATTTGAGAACTCCCAAGTGGCTAAGGCATATACAGTATAAAGGATGCAGATGCTGAAAACATGACTTAATGGTGACTAGTGAAAATCCCAGTTTGCCAGGTGTCGAGGTCCATGCTGTACCATCAGCACTGCAGAGCTGAGTGAACATTCGAGGAGCGACAGTTCAGGAACAGCATGGACTGCTTGAATCCCAGTCTCAAAAACCAGTTCCATCTGCTATGCTATGCCAAAGCAAAGCATACAAACTATATGAACATGCACCTTCCAAAAGTTAAAGCTAACCCGCAGCACTAGGCTTGATAGTTGGGATAGATTCTAGGTTCAACATAGAAATCTGGTGGCAACTGAAATGGCTTTGCAGACACAGATTACCTGTTGCCAACTCCAAGGACCTGAGTTCATTCTCCAGGACTCCCATGGTGGAAAGAATCAACTCACTTCTCCAATTTGTCTTCTTCCCTTTACAAGTACACCAAACCACACACACACACACACACACACACACACACACACACACACACACACACACACAGTCCCTATAGTCACAACCATATCTGCATACATATAAAAATGTAAATACTAGGGAACTTAAAAAATAACAGAACATTGCAATCCTATAAAATATCCTCCAGGTAAAATCAAATGAGTGAATAACATTGATATTTTCAAAACAACATTTAACGTATATTTTGGAGTCCTTGTTCTGCTTTTCCATTATATTGGAAAATGCACTCAACTTGTATGCCTTTTTACATTACAGCTAGAATTGAAGAATAATTTGATGCGAATATACAAAATATTTATTAAGAATGTAGTATATAATTAAAGACAGCAGAAAAATACCAAATATTAAATTCCAGAAATAGTGTTTATAAAACACAACTTTAAGAAGAAAATTATCCATAGATGCTAAATGCATGAAAATTCTAATACTGACTCCTAAAATCCAGAAACCTCTGGGATCCCTAATGCTATAAAATGTATTCGGCATCAATAACTGAGCTTAGCTGGCAGGTGGTTTAATTCCCCTTGTTACAAATATTCACCCTATTCTCTAAAGAAACATAAATGTATTCCCTGATGAGCCAACCTCAGGCCACAGAGGATTTTCTATAGCATCATGTATATTACACCTTAAAATTTGCAGTTCTGAAACACGAAAATCCATTTGTCCCCCCCCCCCCCCCGTTTGAGGTAAAGAACTGTTAGAGTCTATCTCTAAAAGATCACTGTGCTCAGTTCAAATCTAAAGAGGAAAAATACATTCATAAAAGAAAATTGTGCACCTGGTTATTAAGAAAAAAATTATGAAAAGGTTACTTTCAGGATGGGAAAATGGCTACGGGAGCTTGAAGCTCTGAGCATAATTACTCAGAACTCACATAAAGCCAGATACAGAAGCATACTACAAGTTGTCCTTTAACTGCCCACTGCCGTACACACTTCCCAAATGCTGTGTGATGAAACTTTTTCTGAGGAGATGCAACACACATATCTACTCTCTCCAAATGGGGATCCCACGATAGACCAAAGTCCAGATACCTTCCAAGTCCACCTTGACAAACCAGTGGTTTTATTGGTTTATTTGTAGGCGTGAGAGGTTACTTATAGCAGCAGAGACGACACAAAGATAGCTGCATTGCAAAGCCCACTTCAGCGTGGGTGGCAGCTCACTAAAGCTTAGAAACCTGGACTACACTCAACAGCCGGCAGGTAGCTCAACAGGTAGCAGAGTGTCCTTTCCAAGTGACTCTGGCCTGTGTCCCCTCCAGGTAGTTTGGGTCGCTTCTCTTCTCTGCAGCTGGTCGGCCCTCAGTCTTCTTTGCAGCTTGGCTTCCTTTGGTTTGAGGGGGACTCTCTGCTTCTTTTTGCTTACTGTAGCAACCAGGCACCTAGACAATCTGGTCAGTTTCAGGGACTTCTTGAAGCCATTTTTCCTTGCAGGATAGAATGTTTCCATCTTGGAGGAAACCGTTACATAGTACCAACACACAGGACATAGATACATCGTACCATCATCTACAAAGCAACTCCTGCACCCAAAGCTCAGAGAACACCACAGTAAACAGGGGCAAACTGTTTTTTTAAACGTATAATTTATTCAGATTACATCCTGAATGTTATCCTCTCACTCGCATCTTCCCATTCCCATCCTCCCTCCCTCTTCCACTCTATTCCCCTCTGGTTGACCTCTGAAGGGAACTTCCTCCCCCAGCATATGACCAGGGCCTATCAGGTGTTATCCAGATAGCCTGCTTCCGGTTCCTCTGTGTGCCTCCAGGCCTCCCCACCAAGGGGAAATGGTCAAATTGGGGGCAGACTGATCTTAAGAGCTGGAGGACCAAGAAATGTGTTGTGAGAGTGTCTCTTCTAGAAATGGCTGCATAAGTGAGACCTGATTTGTACATAACAGTTTCAATAGATGCATGGGTCCAGGAAATTCACAGAGTTCTATTCCTAGACAAAGAACTACAGGCAGCGAATGTCTAGAGAGGGATGAGCCTCTCCATTGAGTATCTAGTAAAAAGTGGCCAGCCCTAAAACCATATACACACAAACAGCAAATATGGGCTCAGTATGTTGTATTTATATACATGTGTGCACCTTTCTCTCTATGGAACAATAATAAAGAAAAAGAGCCCATTGAAGTGAGAGGTTAGAGGGAGAAAAGAGAAAGAGGGGTAGTGATGCAATTATATTTTAATTTAAAGCCATGAAATTTAGTGTTAAACAATGGTTTATGATTTTTATCACCATACCCCTGAGTAAAACTGTCTCAAAGTGACAGCATACTGTAATATCTAGTAAGCATTGCTCTGAGTTGATGACATGTGCCTACAGTTCATATCTTAGTGAGTCATCTGTAATGAAAGAAAGGCAACACAAAGCATCCTGGGAGGATTTGTGTCTGGCACACTTGGAAAATTTCCTTACATATCTGCTTAGTTTTGTTCAAAGATAATGACTGTTATTGAAACCATTTTTCTTGGTTTTTTGTTTTGTTTTAAATTTAAGAGATTTGCATTAATTGTGCCTTTTAGAACTCCCTGGAAGGTGCAGGTTTCTTTAATCATCCTGGCTTATTTCTTCAGCCACTGGTTAAGGCTATATGAACCTTCCCAAGATTAGTGAAAGGTCTTTTCACAAGATCCAATGATGAAAACCTTTGCTGGCTGCTCACCAGAGCAGGCCAGAGGAGCTTGATTTCTGTGTTCTCTGCTGAGCTTAATACCCTACTACAGATGCATATCAATACTCAATCCATACCTCTGTTCATATAAGTAAAGACTCACAGGAAATGAGAATTTTCATGATCCTAAAAGCCACTGTCCTTAACTTCTGGGGAATTTTGGGTAAGCACATAGTTACATTTGCAAGTGTCATTTCATGTGTGAATACAACTTTTTGAAGCAGTATTTTCCATCTAAAACTGCACTGCTGCTATTCATTAAAGATGTGTACACTGTGTTCAAGACTCTGTCTTACATATTTTAATACATTATTGAATTAATATTCAATAGTGATTTTAAATATTGTAAATATGTTGAAAACTCTCCCAGCAAATATTAGCAAGAATATTTACTTTGCCCAAAGGTCTTGATTAGCATGAAAAGTGAGAATATGTGAAACGCATAGTAAAGACATTATCTATGTTAATATATAAGTGTATGTTTATGTAAATATAACAATATATACATAATTATCTATAAATTATAAGCATAAGTAAATATGTCTACTTTTATACTGTATATTTGTATACTCATGGTATTTTAGATATTATTTTCATTGCAATAAATTTAAAAATATCTTATAACTACTTAAATTTTAGTTTAACGTATAATAACGCATATTAATGTGGTTGAATATTATATTTTAATAGGTGCATGTAAATTCACTGATCTAATCCAGCATCCCTTTCTCCATACTCTGATCTCCCACCTTCCCAACCTCTACTAGCCATTAGTCTCCATTTAGGCAAATTTTTGTAACTTACACATTTTAAAGACAGCATAGGTTCTTTTTTTTCCTGTGTCTGTTTGATTTCATTCAATGTCATGTTAACTAGTTACATCTATATTGTTGTTTATACAACAAACTCACTCTTCTTTAGGGGAAAACAGTATTCAGGCTGTGACATATATCGATCACATTTCTTGAGCCACCCTTTTTGAAAGTAATGCTTTATTACATTTTTATTTCTTTTATGTGTGCTTCCATACATGCCTGTATGTGTGTGTGCACATTCACATAAGCGCGCGTGTGTGTGTGTGTGTGTGTGTGTGTGTGTGTGTGTGTGTGTGTGTGTCTCTATTTCTCTCCGTGTAAGCTCCTATAATAGTAGATTATTATTATAGTAGATGACTACTATAATTTACTATAGTAGATTACTATTATAATAATAGCCCACATTACTTTTTGTTCAAAGAATCTTTAGTATTATTTAGGTCTTCTGACCTGTTTTCCAATCCCAATACAAATTTTCCTATTTTTCCTAGTTTATTATTGTACTGCATTGCTCTACTTTTCCTCACTGGAAAGCTGGCATATGCTTGTCATGGCATGTGTGAGGAGGTTGGAGGACAGCTTGCAGAAACTGGTTCGCTCCTTTCACTGTGTGGGACCGGGAATCAAACTCAAGTCTTCTGTCTTGGAAGCAGATGCCTTTTCCTACTGAGCTGTCTCACCGGTCCCCACCCATGTGATTGCTCTCTTCAGTGTTATTTCTATAATGTTTTTTGAGATATATGGTCAAGGTTAAGCAATTGTAGGTACACAAAAGAAAAAGGAACCAAGGAAGCTAGAAAGCTATGCCTTTCCAGTGGTTTTCCCAGGGAACTCTATAGTTCCTTTTAACTACCAGTAAGATTTACCCTGCCCCTCTTCTCCCCCTTACTCTCAGTAGTGTGTCCGGGTATAGCTTTCGTCAATCTTGGGTGTTTATCTACAGACAATCTGGCCTTCCGATTCGCTCCTCAGATGTGTTCCTCTCCCCTTGTCTTTAAGCACCAACCACTTCATATACTCAGATATCCTTTCTGCCTCTTCTTTTCCATGTAAAAAGCTGCCTTCAGCCATTGCTAAGGACACCTGGATTTGGTACGTAAAGGACTGAGTGCCGTGGTTTATTGGTACCATCAGAATGTAAGTAAAAAAAGAGAAAAGAAACAAAATTCTTTGTATTCCAATAGCTGGAATTTATTTCAAAAGTTGGAAATAATTTTTCAAGGTTTTTTTTTTGTTTGTTTTTTTTTTTTTTGTTTTTGTTTTTTTTTTTGTGTGTGTGTGTGTGTGTGTGTTTGGATCTAAGGGAAAAAGACTTCAGAGGGTCAATATGGTGTCTTTCCCACCACACTCATCTTTCCTTCGGGAAAGTAATGTGCTGCTGGGCACCCATCGCTTTGGAGACAGAGTGAAGTCTCATTCTATTAACTGTGGCTTCTCTGTTCTTTTTCTGAGATAAAGGGGTGTGTTCAGTATTTTCTAGCAACTGGGAAAAGATGCCCTGGTGCAAAGAGGAAAAAGCAAAGGCATTGTGTTTTCAGGGCAGGATTTCTGCTCTGTGGTCACTACAGGAGGAGGCTTTGAGCCAGAGACCTATGCCCTGTTTGTCATAAGCTCAGTTGATTCTTCAGGTCAATGTTCCATCTTTTTATATTGCCGTTCTTAAAACGATAAACCGTGGAGCCATTGTTTGTCATGTTTGATGAGAATGGTGGTAAACTGGGCCATAATGGCCACTTTGGGAATGAGGCAGGGGACCATGATTCCTACCCGTGCTTCATCTCAATTTAGAAGTGTGGGATCCAACCATGTGAAAGGTGGGTCAGTCAGAGTGAGAGGTCTGGATATGACAGGTATCATAATTTGTTTTTGTTTTTATTTTGTTTTGTTTTGCTTTTGCAGCTAGGGAAGGCGGTATAGAATGTGTATTTCTATCTCTTTTTAACTTGTATCACCTTTGCATGTATAGCTTTGCATGTAACTAATCCTCCAACATCAAAATGGCCTCAGGTTCAGATAAAAACAGCACATAGTGTTTTGATAATGAGAAGACGCAATCCCAAATTTTTTCCAATAATTTCTATATTACTGTTTGCAAAAGAAACTTTAAAACTTCTTAGTTGGAGTTTGGTTTTTAAAGTAAGTCACCAAGTAAGTTGAAGCGGAAGGTGACCTTTTCCTTAAGCCTTGAGAATGCATGAAGGCATAAGAACGAGTTTTCCGTTCAGCAGGTGAAATGTTTCTGGTCCTTTTCAAGTACAAAGGACCAGAAGAAGCAGGATGAAGTGTCAAAGCCAGATGCTCAACTGATGGAGAGGTGAGGTGTTTGCACAGCTCCTCACAGCATGCCAGAGGGATAAGGGCATCTTGGCCCAAGAGGGTTCAGCATCTAAGAATGTATGTTTTTGAGTCACCGAGAGGGTTTCAACAGTCCTGCAAAGCTAAGGTTGCTAGATACTCTGCTTAGTTAATTCTGAATTTCACAGTAATCCATAGCTTAAGGAATAGATTCAACATTAAGAGGTTTATACCCTACAGGTAGAAAAGATGGCTCAGTACTTAAGAGCAATTAATTGTTGCTTTTCCAGAGGACCAGAGTTTGGTTTGTAGCACCTAGGTGAATAGCTCACAACTGCCTGCAAGATCTGCTCTGCAGGATCTGACACCCTCTTTTGACATCCATGGGCACCCCAACACAATCTAATACAGTCATATATGCACACATATAATTAAATGAAAAAAAAAAACTTCTGTTTTTCTTTTACAAAACAAGCACGTGCTATTGTGGCCACAGGATGCATCGCCCGCAGCAAATACTTATTGAGCAATTAATGAATGTCATGGTAGCACTTTAGACCACTCAAAGTTACCAACACAGAGCTAAGATGGTTTACAGTTTTGTATGAAAATAGAGAATTATACGCTTGTGAAATATTTTAGAGCATTTCAGTTCCATGTACTTTTGATATTATTTGTTTAAATGATCTATGGTGCAAATTGTTTTTTTCAATATTCTTTCTGTAGACATGTCCACGTTTGCTTTTCCAACATGAAAACTGAGGGAGAGAGAGAAAGATAGCGAATGGCTTTTCTAATATTACACAGCCACAGAAAGGGACCAGAGGGAAGGTTTCCGAATGTTCTAGAATTGGTCTTCAGTGTTTTATATGCTGTGCTTTTCCTCAGCTAAACGTGGCCTGGAGAATGGACATGCCCTCTGAACACACTGATGCTAGGATTTGTCGTGTGCATTCAGCAAACTGCTGCAGCTGATTTAACTGGGACAAGCCATGAGGTTAGATACGCTTAGGGCAGATGATGTTCTACTCCGCTCCGCGCCACCTGAAAATCCACAGGCTCTTCGAAGGGCGGAAGCATGAACTGGATCTTTAAAATCTCGTATCAGAACCATCTCCCAGAGATTGTAATGCCGTAAAGGCAGCAGACCCTTCTAGAGTGCTTAGTCATGAAAGTGCATCATGCCCCAAATGCACAACCACAACAACACTTTACAGTTCTGTTTGTCTAGATTTAGCTCCAAAAGTCCCTTCAGAAAGAAATCTCAAAATCCATGCGATCTGAAAGTCCTGGAACTCTCTTTTTAAAAATATATTTTATTAATTTATTCATATTACATCTAAATTGTTATCCCATTCCTCCTTCCCTCCCATTCTCCCCTTACTCCCCTCCCCTATGACTGTGCCTGAAGGGGACCTCCTCCCCCTGTATATGCTCATAGGGTATCAAGTCTCTTCTTGGTAGCCTGCTATCCTTCCTCTGAGTGCCACCAGGCCTCCCCATGCAGGGGACGTGGTCAAATATGGGGCACCTCTTAAGGAGAGAAGTCAAATGTTCCATACTTGCTGGTCAGAACCTGCGATTTGTTTTGCCTGCTAAGAATCTTTGGGGATATCATACATTCGAACGTGTATTCCAGTGAAACGCCGTCTCTCCAGCAGTGTGAACAACCATGACTGTGACTCAAACCCTGAAAATAGGACATTCCCTTGGCATTGCCTTCTGGAAGAAAAAGACCTACTTGTGGAAGGGAAAAATAACTCTGCAATTACCCATCACCAGACAACTTCCTGAATCCAGCTCACCTAAGCTGTTTTTTTTTCCCTCCCTACTCTGAGAGCAAAATGAATGCTGCAAGCAACCATAGTACTAATGGTCTTTTTTTTCCCCACGTTGGACTCCCCCCTTCTACCCAAAGCAAGGGACTGGAGAGACTTCAGGAGGCTCTTCACGCTATCACTTCACAGGGTAGAAGGTGACAGCTTCGCCAGGGACTAATGCAGTCCGACATAATTGAATGTGGCCTGGAGCAAAGCAGCTGCCTGCAGCCACTCTTGATTGTAGCTGTCATCAGGTAGAGCCTGCTGTAGGAAAATGCATTCCAGTGGAAGGCTATCCCACCACTCAGTTCCATGGTGATAGCTTATTCACCCGTACGCTGTGACCACAGTTTTGTAGGTAATAATTGTCGCGTCAGTCGGCTGGCTGAGAGCAGGTGCTGGATCTTTGAGTCCACAATAATCTATTTAGTTCTCTCTCTCTCTCTCTCTCTCTCTCTCTCTCTCTCTCTCTCTCTCTCTCTCTCTCTCTCTCTCCTCCTCCTCCTCCTCCTCCTTGTCCTCGTCCTCCTTCTCCTTCTTCTCCCTCTGTCGCCCCCCTCATTCTTACCTGAGAATTTTATTTCTTTACCAGAATTTGCTCTGAGACAAAAGTGCTATGCCTTCTTAAAAACAACAAAACCCCACGTTTTCATGTGTTCAACATTTCTCTACAAAGCAAACCATTCCAAGTGACCCACTGCTGTACAGTGAATATCGAAAAATGTACAGACTGAATTAAGCTTTGTGAGTAGAATTATAAAAATTTGACAATTGTATTTCTGTTTTTGTTGTTACTAATAAAAGATCAGTGAACAGAAATAAATAACCCAATGATTGTATTTTGTTCTTGTATTAGGCATATATTTTAAGTGGATCATATTAAATTTCACACGTTTTATTTTAACTTAAGAGTAAATCTTTTATGAGCGAAGAAAACAACACACAGAAGTATAAGCATAAGTATGTTTACTATTTGAAGCCGGGCGTGGTGGCGCACGCCTTTAATCCCAGCACTCGGGAGGCAGAGGCAGGCGGATCGCTGTGAGTTCAAGGCCAGCCTGGTCTACAAAGTGAGTCTAGGATGGCCAAGGCTACACAGAGAAACCCTGTCTTGAAAAACCAAAAAAAAAAAAAAAGTATGTTTACTATTTGGATATTTTCATTCTATTCTGTAACACAAGTGAAATGAAAGTTAAAAAAACCACATGATTTGGATTTTTGGAATTTTTATTCTTATTTTGTGTTTATTTTTGATTAAATAGTTAAGTCATTTTATTATTTATTTATTTATTTATTTACTTATTTATTTTGGTTTTTTGAGACAAGGTCTCTCTGTGTTAGCCTTGGCTGTTTTAAATAACACAACTATACCTGGCATATGTACTCATTGATTGTGAGGTAATTGAAGTATTTCACATAATATTTGCTTCAATTTCTTTATTGTTCTTTCCAAATTTCAAAGCCTGTTTGTAATGCAAGCGTTGTCTCTATGGTTGATAAACAGAGAGCCAGTCTGAAAATGGGTAAGAATGATGCAAGCGTCCAGAGGTCAGAAATTGTTCTAAAATGAGACCGAAAGTTTGTGGCTAATTTAAATGGCAAATCAATATCCATCTTAGAAAGTTCAATGCTTTACTTGCTATGCTGTCCATACATAGTTATCTAGTATTCCTAGGAAATTCTTTTCTACATCTATCTCTGTAGTGCCAGCCCATCATATAGTAATCCCGGCACAAAATTTAATTCTTTCAAGCATTAGGAAATTATTTGATTAACAAGAAAAAAAAGGATATGAAGTTGGTTGCAAGATGGGTTGGTGGAAGAAGGCTTGAGAGGGCTGGGAGGAGTTGGGAGTATACAGCAGTGGGAAAACATGACATAATCATTAAACGCTGTATAAACATAGGAACTTTTCAAAGAGTATAACTATTAACAGATATTGCAAATCAGTAGAAAAAGTGTATCACTAGCCTTAGCTCGAAACAAACCACCATTGTATGACCACTGAAAGCAATTATTACCACGTCTGTATGCAGGCACATGCCATAGCACCATGCGGAGGCCAGAGGACAACTTGGTGAAGTTTGTTTTTTCTTCCACCTTGATGTGGTTTCTGGAGATGAAACGCAGGTCTTCAGGCTTGCACAGTAAGTGTCTTTACCTACTGGGCTGTGTGCCAGGCCAATAGTTCTTGATACAAAGCTAAGTCATAACTGTTGTGAAAAACAGTTACTATTCAATCCCATGCATATACACTCTTAAACCTAAAAGATGCCAAAAACCAAACTAATCCATGCTGATTTCTGACAGCATTAAAGACAAGAAATTTGGCTCACTCTGATTCTATAATACCCCTTGAAATGTCCGTATAATAAGATATATATTGATATCTTCTAAGTTTCTTGAAGTAACTACTCATTCTCTATCCTAAGAAATTAGAGTTAGGAGAAATTAGAGATATATTATTTTTATCCATTAGAAGTTAAAAGAGAAACAAAAGGAAATATTGATTGGTTTGCTGTGTGCATCTGAGATGTTCCTGTGTTTGATTTTCTTTAATGCCTTAAATAGCCTTTCATGTGATCTATGCTGCTTGATATTATTAAGTTAGAAGCCAGGTGGTTTCCGTTCAGTTACAAATTCAGGACTTTCCATGGCTACTAGTGGAGCATTATACCTGTGTGCTGGCCTACTTATGAGGAAGGTTCTCCATCATCAGGGAATGTTCCTGTACAAGAAAACTGTTGCCTACAAGCACATATGTTGTATGCTTTTTATTTATTTTTTTATCATTGATCATCAGATGTCCTTTTCTGTAAGTTTAAAGCCACAGATAGGTCTATGAGCTAAGATTTATGGGCATTGAAATTTCACTGTGCAGAATTGTTCTGAGAAAGGTATGAGTGGGAAGAATATTTGCTTTAGATGGAGATATTGTTTCGACTAGTACAGGTCATTTCTGTAACTCAAAGTGTCATGAATGATGTTTATGACACAAATCTCTAAGGCATTAGAGGTTTGCAATGAAGCATGAACTTACATAAGACTCATTTAAAATGGATAATATTTTTCCTCAGTATATCGAAGAATAAGTACTGAAATTTGATGATATATCAAAGGTTGATAAATGAAGGTTTATAAGCAGTAAGCCACCGAAAGGTCCTCTCCTGGTCATCCTGCAAACAAATAAAGGAATAATATTATGACCTTCCACTTCGATACCACTATTAACTTGATCATTTATAACCAATAGGCTGTCAACATGGAACTCCCATATCCAGAGCCTAAATTCCATGAATTATTGTTTATACTGAACACTGCACTTTGCTAGAAAATGACAGCTCCAAATCTATGATTATATATATATATATATACATATATATATATATATAAAACATATATATTACACATGAGTGACAATAATATAAACATGCACACAAATCTCTCCATGAAAGGATTAGAAATCAAATATGTTTAAAAATTTCAGCTATGTGAATGTGTTTTGTAGAGCCCCCTTTTCCAGGATTTGTTCATTTTAAGCCATGGTCAAATAGTTTACTAATAGTTCTAGTTTAAACACTTCAGTTTAAAAATTATTTTGTCATATATGCTGACTAATGATACTTTATGTTTTTCTTTTTGATGAATGAGAACTTTGTATTTTAACTTGTCAGATGTACAGTTTATATTCCTCATGTACTTTGCTTTAAAGCTAATTGCATTTCACTCGTATGTTCACTACAATATGGTTTCTAAAAGCCAAGATACAGAAGCTATCAGTGTCCATGAGTGGATGAATAGGTCATGAAAATGTATGTGCCTGCACACACCCCACTCCCACCCCACACCCCATCCCACAAAACTCAAGAAGCATTGTTCTTCCTCTAAAAAGGAAATATTATAACCTGAAACATTAATGCACCTTCTACTAACTGAATACAGATGCAACAAATACCATTTTACTTATCTATGAAACCTAAAACAACAAAGGGAATTTGAAGTGGGTAGGCTGGGTTCAGAGGGAGGAAAAGTTGAGACACGTTGGTCAATGGGTACCAAGTGTGGATATAAAGACAGTAACTTCTGCACACCTACTGTACATAGTAGTGAGGCATATGTATTAAGTGCATTTGCCAAGAAGTTGAGTCTTTAGTCCTCACAGACAACACAAGCTAATTAATTACTTGAGGGGATGGATGTGTTAATGCTAGTATGTATTGAACAGAACATCAAGTCACCTTCCACGTATATAGTTTGCACTTGTTAGCCATATCTTAATAAGCTGAGGAAAATGATTGCATTCACTTGTCAGCAATCAGTCATTTTCCTATTAGGCACCATGACACATACCAACAGTACTTGTGAACGCCACAGGATGTGACTGTGTTCCTGAGCAAGGTGAATGGGGGAGTTTGGACTGATTGCTAAGTGGCTGCCAATGAGATTGTTCTCAGAGGACTCCGCAGTCCACGCCTGTGAGTGAGAAACAAGTTTGCTCTATTTCCTTGAACATGAAAAAAGTCTATTTTTAGGAACCGGCCAACTATGACTAGTCAGCTGTCGGATGATATTTAGATTTGGGGAAGGCTATGAAAAGAGGAAAACCACTTGTTTCTCTTTCTGTGTCACCACTTGTCACTGCCATGAAGTTGGCGCTGGCTCCTGGGAGCCCTTGGTAAAGTACAATGCCCAGGGCTATGGGAGACGGAGTCTTCCATAGCTGATATGAAAGGTCCTTAATTAAGCACTTAGCATTTCAAGGCAGGCATCACGGCTCACCCACAGCCCGATCTGGCAGTCCGTCACCGCAGATAGGCCACCTGGAAGACTAACACGAGTTGAGGCGAGTCTTTTGTACTTGAGGCAAGGTGCCCTGAGGCACAGGCTGATCTGGTGACCCTCCCATATACACTTTCTCTGCCGGAAGGAACAGGATATCGGATGTGACAACACTCCAGCCAGGAAAGGAATCCCCCCCCCCCCTGCTGTCCACCCCACACCCTCAGCGAGATGAGGGATTTGAGGAGAAACTTAGAATGTCAGTGGCACTTCCTTGGCTCAGCTGATCAGTATGAAGATAACCGAACCCAATGAATGAATGAATAATGATGAATGTATTATGAAGCAAAAAGGGAAACCCCCTTCATTGTTAGAAGGCAATTATTTTGCAATTACGCAGGGCTTCAGAAGAGTTAACTAGTAGAGAGGCATTCCCTCCCAGACCCCTGTATATCATTTTCAGAATTGGAAAAAAGAGAAACCAGAAGAAACATAAGTGTTTGGGGGGAAGTTTATCTTTATATTAAGGAGCTGGAAGACTTGGCAGCATTAAAACAGAAAGGGTTAATGGAATGAACTATAGATTAAATTGTAAAGCAATCAGAGAAAACCAAACAGTTTATAGCAGACAACCATCTTCTGGTGTTTGGGTCTGTGTCAAGCCATGGATGTGGAAAATTAAAGCCATACTGAGAAGGGAAATGAACCATGTCTAATACATCCCCAGCAATAAAATGTTTTCACTAGGACTGTAAAACTGTGGCTTACATTAGGAAAGAGAAAATCAAACTATATGTCAATTCCACATCATGGGACATGAAGTGTCCACAAAAATTTATATTACTATTTAGAAGTGTTTCATTCTGGTGTTTTATTGTGATTGGATGCGCCCTCCTCACTATCTTTTGACTGGTATGAAAATGATTTGAACTACTTTTTTTAGCATTTATTTTACATCTATTACCTGTTCTATTACTTTTTATTATTTTATTGTGCTTGTGTAGAGGATTTTGCACAGTTTTCATTATAATGTAACATTAAGTCAATTTATTTGTGTATTACACGCTGTATAATTGCACCTTTTTCTGGAACAATTTGGATTTCATTATCTAACAAAGCAGTGCTGTTACATTTCCAAAAGCTCTTGCTAGAAATCAAGTGCGGTTTCAAAGTAGGACAACAGAGGTCAAGTTTGCACCAGGAACACTCTTCACTAATGCTGGGACTGTTTGAACATCCGGGGAAGGTCATAATGAAAAGAGGGAAAGGGTGGTTTCTTTGAGCAAATATTTAATTATTCACTATTGTACTAGGTTAAGATCAATAAGGATCAATACTGCAAGAAAAAAATCATGTAGAACAAAGGTTCTGACACGGAACAGAGGAGAGTAAGATATAGATCACGGAATGAACAAATTAATCCAGGAAAAATGTCAATTGTAACTGTGTTAGCTTTATTATTATAAAGGATGTCATGATACTATTGAAATGTGTGGTTTACAAGGCCATAAATTGGAAAACTGGAAAACTACCAGGCACAACGCATATATATATATATATATATAATATTGCAGGAAGTGATCTGTGCCCTACGCAGGACTGGCGTAATTGATTTTTGTCACATAGGTAAAAAGCAAACAAAAATTAACCCAGGAGCACTTAGAAATTGACTAGCTTGTTAGAACATTAAGGGAATGTGGATTGATGGTTTATAGGTATAATTAGATTTTAAATTTGCAATGAGTTAGAAAGTAAAGTTGCCAAGTTGTTAAAGCCACATTTCTAGATTGCATACTTGGTATTTATCTTGCATTATTTCGGGTTGTTGAATGAGTTTCTGAGTGTTTGATTTTGGGTTCTCATTAGATTCTTGGTGAATGTAGGCAAAGAATAATTTTATGCGTCTCCAGACCCCTGCAGCAAGTAGAGATAATAGTAACATTGACTTCTCAGGGCTATTACTGTTCTCTACCGAAATATTACTTCATCGGCTTACACAGTAAGTTGCTTATTTTATTTATCCTTCAAAGGAAGAATTATCAGCCTCATTTCTGATCCTCATAAAAGACATGTATTATATAGGAACTTTTAAATTCAAGAGGAATATTGAATGTCAGTTGTCAAGGTCAGTATGATATTTTCTTTGGGTGAACTCAGAGATATATGTATCAAATCTTTACCAAATAAAGATGCTTGACTGGAATAACTCACTATGAAAATTACAAAATTTTGCTCACCATTGAAGTTTTTCTTAGCATAGAAGTTCTAACCTAAGGATTCCTTAAAATCTGGGAAATCATGAATATTGTCACATTATATATTCTCCAAGACAAAAGTACAAGGAGCGTAAAAGGATGTCCAGCAAACATTTTACATGTATTTGGGCTTGTGAGTAATACATCTTCCTTGTATGTAGGCCTATTATGCTAAGTCTGCTTTCGCAGACAATTCGGTGAAATATTTTTTTTTAAATTAATACACAACAGGTCAAGGTGGAAAAAAAGAAACCAAAAGCAGTATTAATGACAAAATGTACCTATGTATCCAGTGTCTGAAGAAAACTCAAGGGAGGTTTTAACAGAGTCTGCTTTTGCCCTTTTCTTTTTCTTCAATGAGCCTTCCCTTTGCTACCTACCTCGAGTTGCATTGTTCTTAACTTTATGTGTTCTTTCTACAGTCAGATTTTAGATATAAGCTAGCTTTACAAAAGTTAATCTATTAGCCTATAATTCCAGCGTTCATGGAGGCAGAGGCTGGCAGATTGTTGTAAGTTCAAGGTCAGCCTGGTCTACAAAGTGGGTCTACACAGAGAAACTCTGTCTTGAAAAAGCCTAAAAGGAATTAAATCTATTCAGTGGACTCTGTCTAGACCTCCATTCCTCTGTGAATATGTTGCTAGGCTCCTACAGTTAATTTCTTATGCTGCTAGTCACTCACTTCCATGTCAAGAGCCATCTTGTTAAAGGAGCTCATTAGGCATGTGGGCTTTCTCAGAGGTTTGTACCATGATGCATCCCCAGAACTGCTTTCAGCCTCTGACACAATGTCAAGAGCCACTGATATGGGCAAGTCCAGTAGGCATGAGGGATCTCTGGATGGGATCTAGTACTTTGCAAGGTCTGTACCATAATGCTCCCACCCCAGAATGGCTTCCAATCTCTGAAAACCACATCAGTTTTGCACTGCTGCATCTCTCTAAAATCTGGCATTAAAGCCGGGCTTGGTGACACATGCCTTTAATCGCAGCACTTAAGAAGGCAGAGGCAGGTGGATTGCTATGAGTCTAAGGCCAACTACGAAGTGAGTCCAGGAGAGCCAAGGCTACATTCAAGGCCAGCCTGGCCTACGAAGCGAGTCCAAGACAGCCAAGGGTACACAGAGAAACCCTGTCACAAAATGCCAAAAAGAAAAGAAAAAATATCTGCCATTGGTGTGAATTGTCACTTTCTGGGTATTGGCCAGCTCTGATTGAGCAAACATCCTACAGTTGTTCAAATGAATTAATCCATGATTATGGAATTCTTGATTTCATTCAAATAGCTTAAAAAGTTATATTGTTTTGGATCTTCTAAAACAATTTTAGAGAGCTTATGGCTGCAATAAATACCTTTGTGGACCTCCAGATGCCTCACTAGGGGATATCCTTGAAGCAGATTTGTGGCCTCAGATAAGCCTTCACTCCAGATGGTGCCATGAATCCTGGTATTCACCATGAATATACCCAAGTTCGTTTAAACTTCCCATGAACCCAATATATAATGGAGCTACCAAGAAATGTCTAAGTTACGCATGAGCCTTAATGTGTAAATATACAAACTAGTCTGTTATAATTCCTTATACCTGGTCATTTTGTGGCATCATATGCTGTCATTTTAAATTTACTCTGTTTCTTAGAATGAAAGACAATAAAGTTATTGTCCTGAACTCATTATGAACTAAGAGATAGCTGAATAATGTATAGCTATGTCAGTCCTAATTGAAAAGTCGTATATTCTTTTAAGTTTTAGACCCTGTTAACCTGTAAGGCCTTGTCGACCTTTGTCACTCTGAACTCACTATAAATTTATTAAATGGATACATAGATAAGAAATGTTTATATTTAAAACATGAAGCCTGCTGTATTTTAGAATTCATCTGCCATTAATTGCCCTTTTTTGACTGTGAGGTAATTCCCTTTTCTCAGAAGTATAAGTAAGGTGACCAACAGTAAACAGTGTTGGAATTGGGAAGCTTAACTTCAGTTGGAGTTAAGATGTCTGACTTCATCCACCTTTTCTCTTCAATGTATGTGTGTGTGAGTGGCTTTCTGTCTCTCTCTTATTTCTTATTTCCCTGTAAATTCACAAATAAATTAGCAGACTCAGGGCTTTACCATCAGCCTTCTAGGGCTAACAGGTTTACATTAGCTTACTGGAGATCTTTGCAAAGAGGCCTAGCTACAGATCAAAAGCCTCCTTTTATTGACCCCCTGGCAATTTCTAACTAGAAGCTACTTTTGCAGCCCTGGCTTTAGGAAAATTGTGGTCAGTTTAAGTTTTTCTCCTTGGCCGCAGTACAGCCAGTCCCTAGAGAAGGAACCCTGGACTCCCTTTCCTCTTTCTTCTTTCAATACTGATCAGTTGTGTGAGCCATCAGCTAGGTGTCCCAAGAGATGAATTGAACTGGAAGGGAATCAGCATCCTGCCCCAGGGACCCCACCCTGGACCTTCACAGAGCTGCAGATGGACATTAACATGTCTATGCCCACTTCCATCAGTTAGTTCCCTTGTGGAGTTACCAAAAGTTGCTTTTTATTTGTTCCTCAGCCTCTGTACTTTTCTTTTTAACAATGCAGCACCAGTGTCATATTAAATAATTAACACTGTTAGTGTGACCTTGCTCTGGCCTTCCCTTAGCTACCTGGTCGCTGTGATTTTTATCAAAATATTCGAAGGAGGCACACAAATCAGAATGTAGAAATAAAGAAGATTTGCTATGGGATATTATGAGATATTCTCAGAGGGGAGAGTTGTCAGTGGCCAAACAGACCATTGTTTCAGCCCATGTCTTTATGCAGGCTTTATACTACTGAGGTGTGTTTGTCCAAGTGGTTCATGAGCAAATTTGGATTGCTTGATAATGGAGAATATGGTGATATGCCTTGATTCTCTCTCTTGTGGACTTCTGCACAGTTCCATTTCCATTCAGAAGAGAGGGAGAGAGAGAGTGAAGGACACACACACACACACACACACACACACACACACACAGAGGGGGAGGATGTGAAGGGAGGGGAGGGACATTAGACTCTATTTCCTTCCTGTAATCAGAGCCCTGCAGTTCAGTTCTTGGTTTTACAAGCTGCCAATTAAGGGGGAGAGGGTCATCCTCAGTGACCTTCAACCTTACCAACCTCTATCTACATAGTAATACAAGATAATTATGTGTTCCCAAGAAAGCCACTGAATGCTTTTCTAAGAAGATTTGATGAGGTAATTGCAATAAAACTGAAATATCTCAAATATCCATTAAATAATGAGTTGATAAGGGAAAGCACACACACACACACACACACACACACACACACACACACACACACACACACATATATATAATCTCAGGTCCTCTTCTGTACATAGGAACGAAATATACTATTTAATTAGGATAATTAAACTACATATAGTTTATATATATACCATATACACACATATTATATATACAATACAATGTTAATCAGCAATAAAAGGATAGAAATGCTGTTATTCACAACAACAGGAATGGAAGTGAAGGTTTTTAATCAAAATAAACCAGAAAATGAAACACAACAAAATCATGATTATATTAATATAGACTATAATGAAGTTAATTTCATAGGACATGAGGGGAAAGGGTTGGTTGTCAGAAGCAGGGAAGAGAAATGGAAGGACTAGTGATAAATGGTTGACGAATGCATTACTATTACAGTTAGACCACAGGCTGTGTTGCACAGTAGGATTTATGATAATATACTGCATAAATGCATGTGTATGCATACAGTGCATATATATCTCACGTTATAATTTATATCAATAAAGCAATGACAATATTTTAATTTTTAAGTTTAGTGGAGAATAAATGATTGTATAACTTTTTGAAAGAGATGTACTGATAGCTCAGCCAGTAGAGTGCTGAGTTCAGATGCCAGAATCCATCTAAGGAACTAGGCTTGGTGCTTCACATCTGAAGCCTAGTGCTGTGTGGGAGGGAGCTAGATGGACCCCTAAGCTCACAGCCAGATGGTGAGCTTCCCGTTCAGTGGGGGGACTCCTCAAAAGCATAAGGTGGAGACTATAGTCTCTGATTTCCAAGTGTTCATACACATACATGGACTCAGCACACACACACATGTACACGCACACATACACACATGCACACTAACACACACACACACCACAAATACCTCCACACACCACACACTCCACATCACAACACAACACGCACCACACAAACGCATGCACAAACTCACCACACCATACCATATATAAATCTCTGTCTCTGTCTCTCTGTCTCCCTGTCTCCCTGTCTCTGTCTCTGTCTCTGTCTGTCTGTCTGTCTGTCTGTCTGTCTGTCTGTCTGTCTGTCTCTCTCTCTCTCTCTCTCTCTCACACACACACACACAAACACACATGCAAGGGCACACATACGTAGAAGTGAGCACATGTGCGCGTGCACATACACATCCCCACACACCATACCACACCACATGTGCCCCAAACACACACACACACAGACACACACACACACACAAACACTACAAAGTAATTGTTAAAAAGTCAAATTGATTAAAGATTGTCTTTATAACTATTAGAGGAAAGATGGAAGTATAAAGATCCATTACCAAAGTGGGAAAAGTAAATATTTAGAGTAGAAATAAAACACTAAACATAAGGCCAAAATATAATTACTATAAGCTATATAAATATAAACTAATTTATATTTTTCTGTATAGTTTTGAAAGAGTAAAGTTTTGTGAGGTACAAAAACAGCCATCATTCAAAATGAAATCGCTCAAAGTTAGCAAATACAAACAAAAAATAAATCTGAAAATAATCAATAATTAAGTTTTTACAGATTTTAACTTAAAAGTATATTACTTAAGAAAAGGACAACTCATCTTAAAGGTAATAATTAAGTATGTAATTATAAACAGTGTTCTAAAATGTAGTCAACTTGCAGGTCTCAAATGGAATGACAGAGATATTAGAAGTGAATAACTGGATGAACAATGGTCATAACAGCAAGCATGTTTCAGTTGCTTACTAAATCTAGAACGTGAAATACAAGTAAAAATATAGACATTACAAGTAATTTCTTTTTGAGGCAGGGTTGCTCACTGGTGTGAGGTTCACCAATTTGGCCAGGCTGGCTGTTCAGGGAGCACTGGCATCTTTCTGCTTCTCTCCTTCCACTGTGGTTTTTACATGCACATCCAATTGGGTCTGGCCCTTCCACACAGAACCCAGGAAATGGAACTCAGGTTCTCAAGGTTTCAAGGGAAGCACTTTACCAACTGAGCCACCTCCACAGTAGCTTTTTAAATAATTTAACAAACACAATCAACACTGTAAACACAGTATTAAAAGTTTTCAACTTGCAGAGAACACAACTTTTAAAATCAGAACCACAGCCTGGGGATAATAGCATAAGCCTATAATCCCAATATTCATAGAGCCGAAACAGCAAAATTAGAAGCTGAAGACTGTGCTGGACTACATAGGAAGACTGTCGCAAACAAAACGCAGTAGCCAAACTCTTAGTGGACGGGACAACAGAAGCAGTAGAAATAGTTGTGGTGCTGTGTTTGTGTTCTTGTCTTCTTTTGGCCTCCCCCTCTATGAGGACTAGGGGAGGGGGATGGAGGGGGCAGGGAGGGTGGGCAGGACAGGGAGGAAAGGAGGGAAGGGGCTATGATTGGGATGTAAAGTGAATACGTTTTAAAAATTAATAATAAAAAAGAAATTGAAAAACAACAACAACAACAAAAAAGTAGAAACAGTTCGGACCAAAATTTTGTTTCACATAATAAAAATAAATATCAACATCAGTTTGAGAAATGATTAAAAAGTAGCTGTGTGGAAAACACCACTTTTGTTGGCTGAGTTTATTTTAAGGAATTTACAGACATTTGTTTTTCTAGGACAATACTACACAGTTTATCCAAGGAGCATGTGAGGTTTTGTCAGAAACTGAATATTCTTAGCACCTCGTGTGTGGGTGCTTTTGCCTGCATGTATGTCTGTGCACCATGTTGCATGCATTGCCTATGTAGAAGGGTGCTGGAGCCCCTAGGACTAGAACCACGTGTGATTGTGAGTCACTGCATGAAGGTGTTGGCAACGTAATCAGTGTTCTCTGGAAAGAGCAGCCAGTGGTTTTAACTCATGAGCCATTTGTCCAGTCTGACAAGGACATTTTTTTAATAAGGGGCCTGGGAATGTGTGTCAGTCCTCTGTCCAACTTTTACAGATTGCAATCTAGAGATTAACAGTCATTTCGCAATTATATGAGTGGAAAGGAAAACCAGCGGTTTCTCATTAAAGATAGAAGAGAGACACATCTTTATCTCTTCTCTAAAGACCTTTCTGCAAAACTTTGAAAGGAAAAAAAACCATAAAATAAATACATAAAAATTTAAAAAGTGATAAATAAAAAAGTAATAGCAGGTACAAGCTGATGAGCAAGAGAATGTGCCTCCAGAGTGAAGAGTTCCAGTGGTTCTGGCAAGTGGAAGAAGAAAGTGAGAAAGCACAGCAGAAAAGTACATAGAAGATGTGGAACATGGTAAAGAGGAAGAATTGTATGCAGAAACAGCTCTGGATGAAGGAGAAACCACAAAACATTCTAAAGCAGAAAAAGATGAATTGTAAATTACACCCTCAACACAAATCCCGTGTGGTGGGAGAATGTGAAATTTCAATTCATTTCTTTTAAGAGAGACTTGTTTTGAGTGCCCCCATCCCCAAGCAGTATTGGGATTGTGGGTTATAGGAAGTAGTGGGTGTTCTTTTTTAAGTTAAGATTTTTTTCTTTGTTCTTTTTTCCTTCCTTCCTTCCTTTCTTTTTTTTTTTTTTTTTTTTTTTTTTAACATTCTTCATGAATGTAAATTTGTACTATTTAACTGATGGTTAGTATGAAGTTTTTTTTTTTTTATATGTAAAAGATCTCCCCCATTAACTAAAACAGAAATACAAAAATATGTGGATGCTGGACAGTGGCTCAGTATGTAAATGTGTGAGCCATCAAGCTTGATGATCCAAGTCTGACTCCTTGAACCAACAAGGGAGAAGAAAAGGACTGACTCTAGCAAGCTATCTTCTGAATTCCATACAAGTATTGTGTTAAACACAGAGAGGGGGGGGAGGGAGGGAGGGAGGGAGAGAGAAAGAGAGAGAGAGAGAGAGAGAGAGAGAGAGAGAGAGAGAGAGAGAGAGAGAGAGAGAGAGAGAGAGAGAGAGAGAGAGAGAGAGAGAGAGAGAGAGAGAGAGAGAGAGAGAGCGAGAGAGTCACATCATATGTACTAAATAACAATTAAAATGAAACAAAACAGAAGGAAGCGGTAACTCATTAAACAGGACCAAGACAGCTTTTATATTCAGATTGGGGAAGATAAACAAGAGAGTCTGTTTGGTGTAGGATCTTAAGGAAAATTAGATCCAGGAGTGAGCAGAGGAATATGAGTGCTAACTGAGAAATATGGATGAAACACCCTTCCTGGGAACCTGTCTGTCAGATATCAGACTTTTCCCAGCTCCTACTTCACTCAAAATAGGCAATGATATCACAGACAGGATTACAGGCATTCTTGTACAGAGAATCAAATGGCCTCAGAGAAAAGCACCACATCCTTGGTAATTTGCAATCCTGTTTTCTTGATGCTATAAACTCTTCAACCCTAAAAGTTTATTAGTTCCATACATACAAAGAATAAGATCTTACCAATAGTATTTTTGAACATCTTTCGAATGTGAATATGTGTATATCGAGTGCTAAGCAAAAATATTAAAGCTATTAAAATACCAGTGCCTACTTTTTTTAATTTTTAAATTTTATTTTATTAATTTATTCTTGTTATATCTCAATGGTTATCCCATCCCTTGTATCCTCCCATTCTTCCCTCCCTCCCATTTCCCCCTACTCCGCTCCCCTATGACTGTGCCTGAAGGGGACCTCCTCCCCCTGTATATGCTCATAGGGTATCAAGTCTCTTCTTGGTAGCCTGCTATCCTTCCTCTGAGTGCCACCAGGTCTCCCCCTCTGGGGGACATGGTCAAATATGAGGCACCAGAGTACGTGTGAAAGTCAGACCCCACTCTCAACTCAACTGTGGAGAATATTCTGACCATTGGCTAGATCTGGGTAGGGGTTTGAAGTTTAAGGCCTGTGTTGTCCTTGGCTAGAGCCATCGTTTGAGCAGGACCCCTGGGCCCAAATCTGCCTATCATAATGTTCTACTTGTAGGTTTCTAGGACCCTCTAGATCCTTCTACTTTGCTATTCCCCCATGCTTCTCTCATCTAGAGTCCCAATTGGATGTCCTCCCCTCTGTCCAGTTTCCTGGTAAGTGAAGGCTTTGGTGGGACACGCCCTTGGCTAGTGTGCAGAGATAAGTGAGTATATACCATTTGAGTCTTTTAATTTTTAGCTTTCTTTATAGATTACTGTTTACAGACATCTTGTTATAATTCCGTTTTGGGATTTTTGTTTATTTTGAGACAGAGCCTTGAGAAACCCAGGCTGGCCTTGGAGTTGTTATGTTGCCCAGGTTGGCCTTGAATCTCAGTTTCTGAGATCACTGGCAGACAACACCATTTGTTGGCTTGTGAGGATCTAGTGTTCAAACACAGTGCTTCGCAGATGCTAAGCAAGCAGAGCACCACTGAGACCCATCTCCCCATGTAGGAGAGACAGGTTTCCTAATTATTAGAACTCTCAGAAGGACAAGCAAAGGTTCTTCCTTTGCTCTGGTAGTTTCCCATGTAAATCTATTATAGCACCTGTCCTCTTCTACATGGCTGAAGTTCATAGAGCTTGTCATTTATAATGGTTTTCTTCACTAGTTAAAAGTGAACCAAAGACAGAAATTTTGTCTCTGATGGCAGCAATTCTGTTGTTAATAAGGTGCTGGCTCTTTTGGATGAGGATCCTGTAATGGAAGATCTAGAAGTGAGGTGGGGATTATTGCCATGATAACTACAAGGTAGATCACAGCTATCAAACAACAAACCCATGAGCAAGCAGTTGGTAGAAGTCATGATATGAAAGTGTAGGTGGTGGAACACCATGAGTTAAAGGTTTAAGCAACATTAGGTCAGAGGAGCAAGGGAGAGAAGGAGGTGGGACAAAGTTAATTAGGATGGAAAGCTGCTAATTGTAAATCAATAATGCATTCCACTTTAAGAAGGACTTGCCTGGCACGGGGAGATAAAGTCTCTTCCAGAAGACACGGGGAAGTATCTCTGGCAGCTGTGGGCCTTTCCTTATGAAGTCAGAGAGGGCCCCAGAGACCTACAAACCAGCACAGGTTATTGCTATCACTCTTGGTTGCCCAGCATAACTAGATGGAAAAACCCTATTGTTTAAGATAGAATACACTTTCTTCTCAGGAAATAGAGAAACTAAGTTTGAACTGATCTGAAAATTGCTGGCTAGATTTCATAGTGCCGAGAAGTGCTAAGTAGACCACCAAGGGAAAATGTCATCAGTGATCTTATACATGAGTGATTCTTAAATGATGTAATACCAACCTTGCGGGCAAGGTGTGCCCACTGGTGTTATGGTTGCTGTGGAGGTTATGAGGTGTTAACCAACCATTTTCTGTTATGTTTGATGGCTGCACGATAGGAGGGAATTCATGCCTAATACTATAAACCTGCTCAAAAGCTCATGACACAGGAGGTCATAGGGTCTAGGGCAGTGGTTCTCAGCCATCCCAATGCTGTAACACTTTGTACAATTCCTCCTGTTGTGCAATCATAAAATCATTTTTGTTGATATCTCATAAGTACAATTTTCTACTGTTATGAATTATAATGCAAATATCTGTGTTTTCTGATGGTCTTTTGGTGGTCATGATCTACAGGTCGAGAACCACTATTCTAGGAGAACCTCCTATGTGGTGTGTATAAATATGCTTTTGTTTTGGTTCCAAGTGTGGAATGGGAAACAGACTTGTGAGAGAACAGGTGATGTTTATTCACTAGAAGAGGAAGCTCTCCTTTTGGGGGACTTGGTCTTTGCCAGCTGAAAAATATCCTAGTAAAGACTCAGAGGAGAAATATATATGAGACCAAAACAAGTGGCGAGGCCTTTTGGTCTTGTCATCTTTTCCTATCGAGGGTCTGTTCACCTCTGCTTCAAGATGCTCATTGAGAGAACTGTTCCAGAGATGCTTCAAGGTACTGAACTTGAGCTGCTGTTCCAGGTTCTGGCTATTGCTGTTTTGGTTGGCTTTGCTGAATTGCTGGTTTGCTGTTTAATGGATCTGTTGGAGTCCTGCCAACTATGCCAGTAAAATTGATGCCAGGAACTGAGTCTAAGAAGGTCTACTTCTGTTCCTAGTAACCTCTGTTCTTTCCTATATAGGATAGGTGTGTTGGCCAGCAGGGAGGTATAATCATTAACAGAACCCCAAATAAAGTAGGTTTGAAAAAGTTTGAAGCCTACAATACTACTGTTGTTTTACTAAATTGACAGATTGTCAAACAGCTTTTTGTATTTATAGTTGTAGATAAAAGACAAAAAGACATCATCAACAAGTAAAATTATGACTATAACTTTTCTAACTAACTTCCAAGTGAGATATGGACACTGTCTTGTGCTTTATTTAACTTATTTTCTTGATAGAATACAGAGAAAACTTTTCTTCCTATTCCTCATCCTCCTTTTATTTGCCTTCTCCTTCTTTGTGTCTGCTTCTTTTCCTTCCTCCCTTCCTTCTTTCCTTCCTTTTTTTCTTCTCTCTCTTTCCTTCTTTCATCCTCATCTTCCTCCTTCTTCTTTTCACCACCACCACCACTATCACATCATCATCATCATCATCATCATCATCATCATCATCATTTGCATAAAGCCATTTCACCATAGAGCAGACACACCTTTACTTTTAGGAACCATATTTTTGATAATGGAAATAGTCAACAGCCCCCAGCTAAACAGAAAGATCTATATATGACTCAAGATTGCCACTATTATTTTTTGTTGTTTCAGGGACCTTAATTTTGAGCATAGCTATACACAAAGCATCATCAAGTCAGGTAAACCTGCTGTTAGTGTTTGTAGGGAGGCTGAGTTCCTCAGTCAGAGTGTCTGAGCCCTAGGATTGAGACTCTTAGAGCTGTCTTCATCCTTGGCTTTGATCCTGTCAATAATTCTGTCTCTTTACAATAATTCATAGTTTTGTTTAGGGTCTTTTCTAGTAGTCAAAGTGCCAACCCATATTCTTATATTTTCTGCTTGCATATATATGTCTTCATTTGTGACATCACATGTTCTTTACCTGTGGTTGCCAAGACCTTCACTCAAAATCTCAATTTCTGCTTATGTCACTTGAGTACCAACTGCTCTTTGTGCGTCTCCTCATACTTCATCCACTCAGCTGTGTCCAGGAATAGTGATGCCATGTTATAGGATTCTGTATTTCTGGGGGGAGGGAGGGAGGGAGGAGGGAGGGAGGGAGAGAGAGAGAGAGATAGAGATAGATAGATAGATAGAGAGAGAGAGAGAGAGAGAGAGAGAGAGAGAGAGAGAGAGAGAGAGAGAGAGAGAGAGACAGAGACAGAGACAGAGACAGAGACACAGAGAGAGAATGTTTCAGTTCCATAGTATGCATATGAGGAAGTTAGAAGACAACTTTAGAGGAATTGATTCTCTGCTTCCTGGTTTACATGGATTCCAGGAACCACTGTCACTAAGTACCTGGCCAATCAATATAAGGGAAAAAGAATTTACTTTGTTTTATTGTTTAAAAGGACATAGTCCATTACGTCTAAAGTCGACTGGTCCATCACAGGGAGAGCTTACAATTAGCCGTTGAATAAACTCATATGAAAACAACGTAAATATTCCAAGAAAGCTAGTACTAATTTTACTACATTTCTGCCTCTTCCATATTGGGTTACTTGTTGTTAGTACAAGTCCAAATCCACTACCCACTTCCCCCTGCAGGTGAGATGCTTTGTTCCTGGTCCAGCACAGATGGTTCCTAAAAATAGAGTGTTAAGTTTATTGAATGTACATATACCAGAGAATATGTCTTAAGGCGGGTTCTGCCAAGAACAAAAGCAGCTATACTCTTTTGTGGGATTTAGTGATATTTATCTCTAGGGGACACTGTAGCACACGTCCACATTTACTGTCATTGCACAGACCATGCAGTTTCTAGTAGTTCATACTTTTATGCTTATTATTTTCTTTAAGCAGCTTCTCTTTTATTACTTTTCCTACCCACACCCAATTTTCTCTTTCTTCATTTTAAACCTATCCTTTCAATTCTATTCCAGACATTATGTACCATAAGACTCAGAACCCTCCGCCTGCCCATACCCAGTCCCAGATTTCACTGCACACTGTCCTTACCACTCTGAAATGTCTCCATTAGTAAGATTATCAACTTAAAATTGAAAAATAAAATTTCTTATTTTTTTCTTTTGTGCTGTTACCTTTCAGCTTTACTGAAGAAAAAGTAGCAAGGGGGGAAAAAAAAAGACAAAATTAGGAACCCTGAGGAACCCTGACAGGAGTAAATGGCACGTGCAGACACATGGTGCTGCGAGGAGTGTAGAGGTGAGTGCCAGTGAGGTTGAGAAGAGAAGAGGATCCTGGTTTCCACGGATAGGTTCTTCTCCACTGAGAAAAATGGAAGCTGACATCTCAGGGCAATTCTTTGTCAGAAATATACATCTGCATGAAGAGAAGAGAGTTAAAAATTTAATCCACAAAGCTATTTAGAGAGTGGATAGGCCTTGACAGGCCTCCCAAATGTATTCCAAGAACAAGAAGAGTGGAGTTATGAAATAAAAAGCTGTTGCAGCAAGCAAAATGAAACTAAGCTTTCTTGACAGAATCAGTTTGCCAAATGACTTTAGAATTGCACGGTCTTGTCCCTTTTCTATTAAATACACTCTACTTTCAATGTATAGAAGAAACTTTTAGAATGTACACGGTACTTTAAAGAACACTAAGGTAATATACTCAGTACCAGTCTAGAATGAGATATTTGAAACAAATTAAAACTCAATGAAATCACTAAGAAGTCAGGAATATTGGCAAGGATTCCAGAGTCACTGATGACGAATGTCACAGAGTGCTCCAACTATCACCAAGTACCTAAAATAGTGCTCTCAACCAAAACAATGGAAACCAAGTCCAGAGCAATGTGGCAGGATGAATTCATCTTAAACTGTGTCATTACTGGCGCTCTATCTGTGACTATAGAAAGTGTACTCGTAAGAGTCTAGCCTCCATTCACTATTGTCTTAATGAAAATGCATTACTTTTTTGATGGTTTATAGATTTTTTTCATGTCATTTCCTTGTGTTTTAAATGCATATTAATTTCCACTGGATGCTACAATTATATATATACATATATATATGTATATATGTGGTATATATGTATATATATATATATATATATATATATATATATATATATATATATATATTCATGTAATTTTTTCTCTCAGAAGTTGTTCTTAAGGCAGACTGGCCATCATTATCAGATGGTTAAGAAAATAAAGCACAGTGCCATATGAACTTTTAGAGAGAGGTAGAGATAATCACTTAAGCTCAAATATCTTATCAAATAGTTTTGATGAATTAACAAAATTCTGGATCCCACTGCCACTTTTTCTGCTCCCAAGTTTTATACATGAGGAGGACAGACTGGGCAAAAGCATGCCACTCTAGCAGCCTTCTTCCCATTAATATTGTAGAATTTCTCTCCATTAAAGTCTTAACAACTACTGAAGCATACAGTTTGTACCTTAAAATATGAGTCTATAATAAAACATTGCTTTAAATCTTTAATACCTGAGACATAACTATGGTTAACTATGGTTTTTATTTAAAGTGTGAACTTTTAAACTATACACCTTGGTCTTTTGTCCTATCTACCGTTTCTTTGCCAATTATATTTTTGTTAATGAGTTCTGGGATCTTGAACAAGGTTGAAGCTGAGTACTAACATCCAAGGTTTTCCTCTGACCAGCACATGTACACTGTTGCATAAAAACTGTTCCTACACATGTGTTATATACTCACATGTGTCATACTCACAGCACACACATCTAATGAAAAAGAAAAGTTAAGATGCATTACATTGTAATACTTTCAAAAGCTGTATTTTTTCCTTCCTCTGCTATACACAATTGCAATATACATTGTGCTGTAATTCCCCTGAACGTAATAAAATAAGCTGTGATGATTTTTTTTTTTTTACTTTGGCCAATGAGGTGTGAGTAGAAGTGATGTTTCATGTCCCGGAAGAAATGACCAACACAGTTTCCCTTGTTTTTTGTTTTATTGTTGTGTTCTTTTAAAGTCTTGGAAATGTGCATTTATGAAACTGGCTTAAAAAGTCTGCTTGTGGTTTAGAGCATTTACTGCATCTTACTGAGAACCTGGATTCAATTCCTAGCACCCACATGGTGGTTTAGAACCATCCTCAACTCCAGTTCCTGAGAATCCAGTGCCCTCTTCTAAATCTTAGGGTAGCAGTCACACACATATTGCACATACATGAATTCAGGCAAAACATTTATACACATAATACAAATGAAGTCTAACAAATTTTCAAGTAAAATCTTTCTCTCTCTCTCTCCCTCCCTTCCCCCTCTTCTCTCATGTGCATGTGTGTGTGTGTGTGTGTGTGTGTGTGTGTGTGTGAAGGTGTATGATGTATGATGCATGTGGGTGCATGATACAGGTGCATGGATGTTTACATGACCATTGCCAACCTATAAAACCTGCTGTTTACCATTGTTACTCACATTATCAACTCAAGCCCTACTCAGTTACTGTATTTCCTATTTTTGTGGAGTTCATATTCTATATATTTCACACACACACACACACACACACACACACAGCCATGTAATGTGGCATTAGGTGGCAGTTATTTCACTTAGCATCATGATTTCAATGTTTATTCACGCCTAACATGATTCAGTACGTCCTTGCTTTATACTGCTCAATATTATCTTATTGTATAGATGAACCACATTTATCTATTCACTTATTCATTGACAGGAATTTAGCTTATCTACAATGTTTGATATTCCAGACAACATAGTTATGATCACTTATATGGACATATGCGTGTAGTTTTTCTGCCAAAAACCAAAAACCTAGAGCAGAATTGCTAAGCTGTTTGGTAAATTATGTTTAACATTTTAAGAAATAGTTTAAACAGTTTTCCCTGGTGGATGAAATGCCTTTTTTCTGACTCTGAACAGCACTAACAGCTGATGAACTTAGACTGTTTACACTACTATGGTCCAACAGAAAATAAACCAGCAGCTAAACACTTTCCGTCTTTCCTCTCCTTAATTCACACACTCATAACCTATTTCCACCTCTGCAAGCAGGAAGCCCAGGCATAGTGCCAGTTCAGTTATTCCTCTTAGGAAATACCATTGACTGAATCTCCACACGTGAAACAATTTGCAAAGAATCTGAAGACTCAAATAGGGTGAAGTTCGGCATGTAGAGCAAATCAATTTAGCTTTTCTCAGATTATTATTTATGAACTCTGAGTTATCACTGAAGCTTTACCTATCTCTGCAAACAGCTGCCTTGCTTGATGTTATTTCTATGCAGTCCCTATATTGGTTCTGAAACAACAGAAAGAGCTCTTAACAGTATACAAATGTACATGACATCATGAAATTGCCTAAGTAACTTAAAGAACAGTATAATTCATTATAGATTCTTCTTTTATCTTTTGCCGTACTGTTAATTTTTATGTAAATGCACCAAAGGAATTGGAGGCATCACTGTGTAGCTGCAGTCTCAGCTACTCAGAAGACAGAGGCAGGGACATTTCTGGAGCCCCGGAATTTGATATAAGTCTAGGTAACATAGCAGGATTCCATCTAAGGAAGATAGTAAAGTAAAAGTCCATTGACCAAAGGAAGTGCCTCACATTTTGTTAGCAGCATATATTCAAATCCTTTCTCATATATGCGTATGATTCTATCATCATCATCCTCACCATCATCATTATCATTTTTATTGGCATTAGGTCTAACTATGTAACTCTAGCATACACTGAACTTGCTATACAGATCACACTGGCCTCAAGAACCCCACATTTACCTTTCCAGAATGAAAGGCATGTATTACTGCGCATAGTCTAAAAATAAAGCTCATGGTGGAAGAGCATGTTGATGAGGTCCACAGGTGATGTTAACAGAGGCCCACATGCAGGAACAGAAGTGTGTTCAAGAGATCAGCTTGGCCTTAGAGCTTAGGGCAGCTGTAAGCTCTCAGTGACCTCCAGAGACAAAGTGTGCCTGCCTTACACTCCAAACCAAAGAGTGGGCTTCAAGCTGAGTCAATTTCCAGATAAGACAGGGTCAGTCACAAATATGGACTGAGGTAAGCTGGATGTCTCTTAGAGTGACGCTCCTCATCTTTAAGTGATTTAAGACTATCTTTTAATGCTGTTATGTTCTTAGACAATTTGCCTAACATTTTAGGGTTCACTGGAATAAGGCATATGGCATGATGCAATAGTAAAAGCATCAGTTGGGGTAGTTAGTTAAATTAGATAATAGTGGGGTTGTCCAAATACTGTTGGGTGCTATGTGTTGTGCTACATTATTTTATTTTCTTTTATTTTTAAATACATTTATTTTATTACACATGTATAAAACCAACTACATACATCAGGGAGAACCATGTGACAGTAATGCGTTCTATAAATGTTACATTCATAGTAATTTGGATATTTGTATTTGTCCCGCTTGAAGTAAACGTCTTTCCTGTTTTGTTGGGCTAAATTTCTCAATGAAATTCAATATCTATCCTATCTCAATTCTAATAACTTAACTTTTTATCTTGATCTAAAAAGATCTTATCCCCTAATGAACTAAACTTGATTGTAAAACTATACTATCTGGACTTCCATGCCCCTCAGAAACTTGAGAAAAAATAAAACTTAAATTCTTGGGTGAACCAGCAGTGTGGGTTAGCAGCTTCCAAAATGAACAAATTGATTTAGACGGTTTACTGCCTGAAAAGGCACCCAACACTCTCTACAGCATTGGAGCCTCATCTTTGGCTTCCTGGCCCAATATCTCTGCCAGACTTATTCGCAGTGCAGGAGCTACTGAGGACTTGCTTACCCTGTCTTGGCAGAGTGCAGCCATCGACTCTGTCTGCATCTAAGCTGCCCGTTTTTAGACAGAATTCTGTTTGTGGCAGGAATGAGGACATTTTTGTGCTACATTTTAAATGTATTCTGTTGTGTATATATGTGTAAGGTGTGTGTGTGTGTGTGTGTGTGTGTGTGTGTGTGTCTGTCTGTCTGTCTGTCTGTCTGCCTATTCAGGTGGGGAGGTCAGCAAAACAAAACAAAACAAAACAAAAAAACAAAAAACAACAACAACAACAACAACAAAAAACTTTTCAGGAATTGGCTCTCTCCTTTGATTTTTAGTTGGGTACTGGGAATCAGGCATTGAACTCAGGGTTACCAGGCTTGAATGACAAACCTCTTTCCCTGCTGAGTAAGTTCACTGGTCCTTATTTCATTTTCATATTTCATGGCTAGTGTTGAAATTGATGAGTCATAGTAGTAGTGATGTTTAGTTGTCAATCTGTTTGGTAACCTTTATTCTTTTTCTTTTATAACACCTTTAATGATAAATCTCATCACTTACAGTATATAATTCAATGGTGCATGTTATTCTCATATATGTGAAAGTCTTCCCACAACTGTTAAATGTTTGATTACATAAAGATGAAGTTCTGTATTCTTTAGTGTATAGTCTTTCTCTCCCCCCAACTTGTACTTGGGTCCTATGCAGCTCCCAATCCACTTTCTGCTGTTCGATATTTTCTTATTTCGTGTGAGGGGAGTCATACAACATACGGCTTTTTGACTTTTATCTTTCATTGGACACATGGTTTCAAGGGTTACATATGCTATAATATGAATCAATGTGCATTTATTTTTATGAGGATAATGTTCCATTGCATGGACAACTATTTTTTTCATTTACTTCTTTGGACTGTTATTCAACTTTTGGCTATTATCATTAGTATCATATTTAAAAGATACTTATCACTTTATATGGCTTAGCTAGGGTGGAATTGGTTGGTCCTAAATGATTAATTTTTTTCAAGATGAATTCCTTTTTTTATGCCTAATATTTAATCACTTGAAGTATTGTAGATTATTTTTCAAAGCATTTAAAGAATACATTTTCTGGCACTCACAGGGATTAAGCTATGGACTTTCGTTGTGTTTGTATTTTGCATTTAAAATTTGTAATTTTAGATAAAGTCTTCCTTACTTGTCCAGGTTTACCTTGTCCTTATTCTTAGTCCAAGTGAATCTTCAGTGTCATCCTAATTCCTCCCCACATTGCTGGAATTATGGGCCTGCTTTATCCATCTTCCCTGGCTACGTATTCACAATTTTTGCTGTTTTTTCCCTGTAAGGATTATGATCTACATTACTTGGAACAGTTTTCTGTTTACCTGATAGAAAACTGAATAAATGTAAGCCTATGAAAACTTCATGCTGATTTTGTATTGATGTAAGATGGAGTTCGATTGCTTAGACTCTCAAGACCTCTACAGGGAATAACTTAAGGGCAAAGATAGCAGGCCAAAGGTTGTACTTCATTGGATTTTAAAGTTTTGATGTCTACAACAATTTTAAATACCATATATATATATATATATAATCCATATATTTTTTGTTTTTAATTAATATACATCATATTCAGTTTTTTTTTTGGCTGTCCTGGAAATCACTCTGTAGACCAGGGTGGTCTTGAACTCAAAGAGACCACCTGCCTCTGCCTCCCGAGTGCTGGGATTGAAGTCCTATACCACCACCACTCAGCCCATTGTATTAAGTTTTATTATCACATTTTAAACAAATTTGTTTTTTTTTTTTATCTTCTTCCTTTTTCTCTCTATTACTTTGACTCACCTCTTTGCATCCTCTTCTTTCTTCTTTCATTCCTCTCCTACATTCCTCATTACCTTTTGTTCTCTTTATGGGCCCCTTTCTAATTTCACAGCATATACTCACTTTCACTCCCACTTCTATATATACACATACAAAAATAGAAGAGATCTGAAAAACGAGAAATAATGCAAGATTTTTTCTGAGTCTAAATTACTTTGCTTAATAGAATTTGTTTCAGTTTCACCCATTTTCCTAAAAACTTCATAATTTTACTTTCTGTTAGAGATGAATAAAATTCATGGTAACTTTATTTACCATATTATCAGTATCTGTCTGTCCACTGATGGACACTCAGTCTGCTTCTATTTCTTTGCCGTTGTGAACAATGTAACAGTAAACATGAATTAAATACTAAGAATTTGCAGGAGACATTTGTTTTTCCCAAACTGTAACACTTTGACAAGTGAAAGGGATTCTAATTATAATAATACTGGATAGTAAGCATAACCCAAAGGTGCCCTAGAAAAATTAGGCACTTGGTCACTTAATGTATAATGGAAAATCTCATGTTCATTTGTGAATATACTTAACTTGTTTTCTTTTTTAGCAAATATGCTAGATCTGAATTCATCTCACATTTACAAACAAGAATACATGAATGTAAAGATTAGATTACATTAAACACTGATACTTTTCCTCAGAATGAGTCAAAACAATGGTTGCAATAGGAAACAAAATCCATTCTATCTTTGCAGTGTTCTGTATTGTTTTTGTAGATAGGCCGATGTGCATTGCCTTATGAATCTCATACTTCATGAATTATCAATATTTTAGGGTATTTTTGTGTATACTCCATCAATCTCTTACTACTCTACTCATTCTTATAGAATACTTTTCAATCTTAGACACAGAAATGACGTCTCTCCAAAAATTTATATTAAAACAAAACTTTTCATGCTATGGGTCTTACTATTATAAGATATAATCAAAGGAGCAGTCTCTATGTTGAAAGGATAAGGGCTTCTGAAACGCACTCCCCACAAGACTTTTCTTCTTTTGTTTCTCATCCCCTTTCCACTGTAGTTTTCTGCTACCCCAAAACTCAATTCACTCTCTTCAGTATTGTTGAGCCCTAAACAAAAACGGTGCTGGAATTAGTTGACGAACTAACTGCAATTCTAACTTCAATGAACACAGAGGTCAATTCTACAAGTTCAACGTCGAGCCTATGGCAGTGGATGAATAAGAAGTGAATAAGAATCATCTGAAACTAGCTCATGAGGGAAGTACTGGGTACTGCGTTCCTGCTTGCACGTTTGCTTCGGAAGGGCGATCTTTGCTAGGAGTGCAAGATTCACGGCCCTTAAACAGCCATGGGAAAGATCGCGCGAGAAAAAGAGAAGGGAGAGAACTGTCTTGACTAAAGAAGAAATGGGAGGGGGAGTTCTTCATGAACACCCGTGTCTTATGGGAAAGTTGACCTTCATGGCTTCCCAGGTCAGGAGGACCTGAGGCCATCTTTGGTGTAAGGTCTGGTCAGGCAAGCAAAAGCATCCTTTGAGCACTTTCAATATAGACACCAATATCTTCACTCTTAGCATAAGAAAACAGTGCTGCTTGAGTTCAACCTTACCCTTCACTGTTCTGTCTAGAATCTTTTGTTACTGTGAGCAGTGTACTCAAGAGTGACTTCAGATGACTGGGAAATTTCATTGTAAGGATGTTGCCTCCTGGTCTGACCATAGACTGAATTTTTTTTAAGAAATCCTAATGAGGTGACACTCCCACAGGGACCCAAGATCCCCCCAAAAACCCCAGTTTGTTTGGCTAGTCCAACTCTATGACAGACTTCGAGTTTTCCCTCTGACTAACTAGGCCAAGTTTTTAAACAATTCTTGCAAAAATCACAAGTCATAGAAAGCTCATGGACCGGTCATAGACAGCTCACTGGCAGCTGATAAGCCTACAGGACAAAATGACCAGACACCATGCTTTTATTCCTTCAATGCCTTGTTAATGAACACATCTGTCTTTATCCAATCAAATTAAAGGCCAACTCCTGAGTAAGAGCCAAAACCTCAATGACTCAAAAGTCCCCAGTAACCAAACAAGCAGCCAATCTTGAATCCTCTCATATCCTCTAACTCACTTCTGACCAATCAATTAAAGTTTGTCACAAATCCCTCCGACTGTTTATTAATTGAGCTTGTGTGCTTATTTTGAGGTCACCCTCTAGAGGAGAGAGGGCATCTCAGCATGCTGGAATAAAAAATGCTCTTTGCTTTTTTTAAAAAAAGATTTTTTTGCATATACATTTACATTATTACACATAAATAAACAAAATTGCATACAACAAAAAGAACCATGAAACAATCAGGAATTATAAAAATGTTACTTTTAAGGTGTTTTGGCTAATTGTATTTGGCAGCCTTGGAGAAAACAGCTTTCTTATCTTGGTGAGTCTAAAATTCTGAGTGAAAATCAATATCTATCATACCTCATCTCTATCAACTTAAAACATCTATCTAGACCAAAAATCATCTTAACCCCTAAACAACTAAGCTTAATTGTAAGACTAAAACATCTGGTCTTCAACCCCATCAGAGACTTGAGAAGGAATAAAACTTAATTACCTGAGTGAACCTGAAGTGCAGGTTGGCAGCTTCCAAAATGAGAAAAATGACAGAGACAGTTTGCTGTCTGAACAGTCACCCAAAACTCTACATAACATTGGAGCATCATCTTCAGCCTTCTGGCTCAATATATCTGACAGACATATTTGTAAGGCAGGAACTATTGAGGACTTGATTATCCTGTCTTGGCAGTTTGGCTGTTGATTCTGACTGCATCCAAATGTGCCCATATTTAGGCAGAATTCTGTCTGTGGCAGAAATGAGGGCATTTTGCTCAGTGGCTTGTTTGCTGAATTTCAAGCTATCTCCATAAGGAGATTCTTTGATGCTCATCATCTTCTTGAGGTAGGCTGTGTATTGCCAACAGTTAATGAAAAAAATGAGAGAGAGAGAGAGAGTGAGAGAGAGAGAGAGAGAGAGAGAGAGAGAGAGAGAGAGAGAGAGAGAGAGAGAAACAATGTCAGCTAGAGTTCCAATGTCAATGACATTTCCAAGTCTTCATGGAAGTTTCATTTTACTTCAGATAAGATTTTCATCATTAGAAAGTTCATTGTCTAAGTAGTTTTCACATAGAAATTGGTGTCCCACAATGTTTCCATATAATGTCTATGAACATTTGGAGTTGGAAAAAAAGGAATTACTATATATATATATCCATTTTCCCCTTTCTCTCTAGGTTAGCCTTGAGAGAATCTCCGGGGTTCAAAAGATTCTTTTGATTTAGATGGAAAATATATTTTACCCAGTCTGATGAACTCACACAGTGAATCTAGGGTAGTGTTTATAATTTTGGATGAAGTAATTATCTAAATGATAGGGTAAACCCTGATAATTTCATCCTACAACTGAGCACGTGCCCTCAGACCTTTTCCTCCATACTTTACCAGTAAATGCATGCATATTTTACTTTTACTCACACAGCTAGTCACAGAGTCAGTCCCAGTAAAAATGTTACAAATGAAAATTCTAATGTGGCAAAGGGTTGGGGTCTATTTTTCAACTCTTCTCAATTGTGTGCTTTTAGTTCATAGAACTACTACATGTAAAATTCTGTTTCTATACATAAAAAGCAAATACTAAAAAACAAAAACACAAAACACAAAAATCGCTCTTTGCTTCTGCATACTGCCTTGGGGTTTTTCTTTCAGCAGATCACCTTGACTCTAACACTAATCCATTCTCTGGGGTGCAGCAATGACTACATAGATTCCTGGTGACAATTTACTGGTGGCAGATTACTAGGATCTAGGCTCCTTCTTGCCATGAGCAATTTCTCAGTGCAGGGAGAGTTACTCATGGTAAGGCCTTATTTCCTTGTCTTCACTGGGTCTAGTCTAGTATGCCTGACTTGAGTTTCTTTGGGCTGATGTAATTTTCAGTTTCTAAAATCCACAGTAATTTTTATCCAAAGAAGAATGTGCTCTTTGTTTACTGCCAAAGGAGAATATTGTACACCCAGCCACTATGATGGCTTCTAATATGTGCTTGCATTACATATTGCTTTGTATTTTAGCGTATGTTAAAATATCAGAAACTACAGAATTGCCCTTGAGTTATAGTACAACGTGAAGAATTAGAAGGATACGGTTGGAGCCAGCTATGGTGGACACCTTTAATTTCAGCACTCAAGGTAGAGGCAGGTGGATCTCTGTGAGTCTGAGGACAGCCTGGTCCACAGAGTGAGTCCAGGAAGGACATCCAGGGCTCTGTTACACATAGAGACACTGTCTCAAAAACCAAAAACCAAGCAACCAACCAACCAAACAACATGAAAGTGATTGTGGTTGGTTTTTCCAGTTTGTTGGCCTACAGGGAGCTTAGAAAAAAAATCTTCTTTTTGAATACCACCCTTCCTCATCAATAAAACTGTGGATGTATATATAACCCATCTTCCATTCAAAGGGTGTGCAATCAAAATGATGCAACTGGCAGAGTTTGTTTTCTTTACTATAGTGGCCATATATTTGACAATTTGTTAAAATCAACTAAAGTCACTTACAAACAAATCTTCCATTGCTACTTAATTGTGTCACAGGGCAAAGATCATAGTTTTCTCCTTAATAACTTGAAATCTACTTATATAAACACACATGTCTATAATCATTAGATTATTAATAATATAAATATGAGAAAAGAAATTATTCAATAAGTTACTTACACATAAATTAAGATAAACAATGGAAATACTGTCATGGAAAATTCAATAAAATTACATAAGATTCTATTTCCATGAGGGACTGAGCCACCGTGTGTCCTTGATTATATAACCTACCATGAGAAACTTGAAAATTTACATAATCTGATCTGGAAAATGATGTGTGCCCTGGCTTCCTCATTTTACAATGTTCTTTATTAAGGCAATGCATGATGTGTTGCAGAAAAGGGTAATAATGGATCTCTGTAACTTCTAGTTTTGATTGAAGAAACACAGTGAAAATCATATAGAGTTTTATATGCAGAGTTGGGGTTGGTCAAGAAGTCTCTCTCTCCTTAGATTCAGCTGTTTGCATAACATAAGCACAATGAAGCCTAGGTGGAAGGGAACCATGCTTCATTCATGGTATATCAGAGGATTCTATATGTTTTTACAAATATGTTAAACCATCTCTGATAGACAGCATGATTAGATTATAGAAAACTGTTGGAGGACAGCAAGAGATGTAAGTAGAGCATTTAGACAGAAGTAATTGGCTGTACATTCATGTCAGACATTAAAGATACATAAGTCAATGTCAATCATACACGAGTAAAAATTATGCCCCTGCCTAAAATAGTGGCTCCTACTCTGGAAACCTCATTTCTCCTTTTCCACAGTATGTATTTACTTCCTGTTTGTTTCTGCAGTGCTGGGTGTGGAGTCCTGAGTCTCATGGCTGTTAGCACTCTAGCAGAAAGCTACATTCCCAGCCTGCTGTAACCCATAGTTTGCAATCTGCTCTTTGGAATTATTAAATGAAAATTATATGATTGATCTATTTATGTAACAAACAACAGAAGCCTAATTAAAATGTCCAGACCAAATTAAAAAGGTATCTAGTTAGCTATATGCTTGTATGTTAATATGTAAAGTCTTTGGTTCTGCTAAGTATACGGAATAATAATTTGATAAGCTGACAGTATGGCTTTCATGTGGCCCCTAATGTTTATATGTTTCAAATATAATCTTGAGTGAAACCATAGTGAGAGATAGGACATTTAAGCATGATTAGAAACTCTAGTGTGCTTGTATGTGCCAGGATTCCTGGTAACTCAGGAGGAAAAGGAGAGGAATTAATTGCCAGAGTTCGTGAGTGTGACACCAGATTGGCCAAGGCTTGAAAACCCTAACTACAATAAACAAACAAAGAAATAAGAACCTGGGGTGATTAATTCATAACAGCTCTGACGTCATGAATGTCTTGAGGTCGTTATGATTGGAGGGGCTATCAGGGCAGTGGGTTCCTGAGAGAGACTTCATCTCTTCTCTCTCTGCAGTAGTAGCTTCCCATTCATTTCTGGCCCTCGAGCTTCCACAGTGAGGTGAAACAGTCAGAAGTCATCACCAGCCGTGGGCCCACTGGGGATTAGCAGCTTTTAAAATTGAAATAAATACACAATCTCTGTTCCCAACAAGGTACAGATAGATTCTGAAGGATTCCTGGGTAACTCATGATTTTCAAAGTAACCAATAACATTTAAATGAGTTCAAGCTGAATTGAGTCTATTCTTCCCTTCATCTTCATTCAGGAAAGATTTAGGACATGAAATTTCAGTATGCTAAAATTGGAAACACTTTTATTCCTATTAATATAATAGCATTGCCTTCCAGAAACAAATAATTATATGGTGACTTTTACCTTGAAACACTATTTTTGGCTTGTAGTAGAGGCTTCACATTTTTTAAAAAACACAATATTCAGCCACTATCGGTAATTTTATTAGTGTCTGTGGATATTTGAAAACATAGATTTGATTTTTGATACTACTTATAGATACCTTTAATCTCCTTTCTGATAGCCTGGAGTTCACTACTACTGGATGGCTTCCTGAGGAGAGGTGAACAAATGTCTGTTTCCCACCTGAAGGGGCACTAACTGGTTAAACATTGCTTATTGAGCATAGAGTGGCACGAATGGCTCCAAGAAAGCTACAACAAGCCCAGTCCAGCGTAGCTGATGATTCACAAAAGCTGTCTCTCCCTGGAGCTCCCTGCCCAACAGTCTTATAACTTTCTGATTTTCTTGAGCCTTGAAAGTTTCATGAGCTTCCTGAGTCTAGTAAGTTTCCCTTCTGCCTACTGGAGAGAATGTTTCAATTCATAGAAAACAACTATAAAAGAGCAATCCAAACTGTAAACTACAGTAGGATCTGAAGCTCTATCAAATGGTAAAACTGTCATGTACAGAGCCAAGTGGGGATTCTGAATGGATATTTTCCTCTAAGAGTTGATAGCTACATAATTAATACCCATGTAATCTACCTTGGGGTATTTCCATACGCCCTCACATAGGTGTTTCCCTAAAAACAGACCCTTTTCCTACTCAGAATTAAAAGAGTCAGACAAATGAATAGGTCTTTAGGCCTATTCTTGATTTTTGGACAAATATTTTTTTTTGGAGCCTTGGTGCTTACTTTCCTTTCCCATAGTTGATGTACAGCCCGAGGAACTCCTGGATTCAAACATCCCAGAAATGGCTTTTATTTTGTAATGGGGTTGAGCAGACAGCGGTTACTGCACGTGTGGTATGCCAGTCTGATCAATAGCCTGATGAGGCATGACTGTCCTGCACTGCCCAGCCCTACCATTTTCAACCTAATTAGCAGCTGCTCAAAGATGGGAAACAGGTGCAGATCCACGGCCAGACCAGGGAAGTCTGCCTGTAATTAACAAGGAAAAAAGGGTCAGATATTGGGAAGAATATCAAATCGGCCCACTGGGGTTAGCATACTGGCCTCAAAGGCATAGTCACCTGAGATCTTAAGCATGCTAATGTAAATTATGCAAGCTTTCAAACAACGTGGCTGCATAATCAGTTGGCAGAGTGGAAAATGAATTTTTTTCCCTGTCAGAGAATAGGAAAAAGGGCATCTACAAAACTTATTTTATTTATTTATTTATTTATTTATTTATTTATTAGCATAGTGTGGACTTCAGTGAGGGAAAAATATAGAATCATGGTATTTTCTCCGAGGCAACCAAGGATTGCTTGCAAGCTGTTAACTAATTACAAGTCTTCAAGAAATAGTTGAACTTTGAAAGAAAATATAATAATTAGATTGTGTAGAGAATTACACTACTAGAAATGGTTGGAAGTAGACACATCACACACAGGAGCTGCTTTATAATTATATTGGTTTGGATCATGCAATTATTTGAATCATTCCACATAGCATAGTTTGTTTCCTTTAAAACAAACAGGAGCTAAGGGTTAGACTAAGCTTAAAGAGAAAAAAATAAAAATTCCTGATCAATATATGATGGGCAAGGCTGTGTGCTAGGCTGATGATCCTTGATTTAATAATCAAGCTTTGAGGGCCAAAAGTTCTTCTTATTCTTGACCATGGTACTTAAAATCATCCCTATGTTTTGACTTTACCCCACTCCTTTTAGAATTTAGTTTCCACATTCCCAGAATGCTATCTTCTATTCAGTACCAAATATCCTAAGCTGTAAAGGGAGTTTTGTAACTCTAGCTAAGAAATTGGTGTCAGGGCTCAGGTATCTTAGCCAGAGACTTGTTATGGTAAAAAAAAAAAAAAAAAAAAAAAAGATAGATAGAAAAAAAGAAAGAAAAGAAAAAAAGAAAGAAAAGCCTGCGAGTCTCAGATGCTCATAAGAGCCATTATTTAATTTAATTAATTAATTTATTTATTTGGTTTTTCGAGACAGGGTTTCTCTGTGTAGCCTTGTCTGTCCTGGACTTGCTTTGTAGACCAGGCTGGCCTTGAACTCACAGCGATCTGCCCGCCTCTGCCTCCTGAGTGCAGGGATTAAAGGTGTGTGCCACCATGCTCAGCTTCATGATTTTATTTCTTACTCTGCATGGTTTAATGGGCTGCCTATGGACTTCATATTGATTTCATTAGAGATATAACTAAAAGGAACAGCTTCTCTCAAATACATCTCTTGAGCGCGTGTGCAGTTTGAAGAGCCAAGGCAGTAATGAGGCAGCTTTATAATCCTCCTTTGAGAAAAGACAGTGAGTGCTTTGAACAAAGTAAAACCAACAGGAGCAACTTAGGTAAGTCCACACACTATTACAGAGTCCAGACACTATTGTAGAGTGAATTTAGGCATCTCCCTGCAATGCCAAGGATGAAGTCAGTACCATGGTTACACTGCCTGCCTTTAAACAATGCAATCCCCAAGGTTTGCTTTCAGAATTTCTGTGTAGTTTTTTAGCCATCTCAATAAAAGTCTCCAACTATGTTCTGTCTCCCAAGAACTTGATGGGTCTATGTACCCATATGGCAACACTGAGGTGCTGGGCATGTCAGCCTCATGTGTGCATATCATGGCTCAGAGATTTTGATTTTTCCCAGGTAAGAATCAGCAATGGGGTTAGGGGATCTCTATGCACCCCAGTCTGGGTTGAGCTTTTGATCTTCTTGCCTGAGTTGTTGAGTGCCAGAATTATAGACAATTGCTATCACACTCATCTTAAACAACAGCCTTTTAATGCACTGTGTTACTTTGAGGATGCAGCAGGCTGGGCAGAAACTATATGTCTTGGGCTTTTAATATCTGCTGCGACTATCGTATTCTGATTCCAAGTTGATTCACAGGAAAAGGGAAGATGCCAGCTGAACTTTAGCCAGTGATTCTGGAACCAGATACAGGGTGCTAGGAATAAAGGTGAGCACATGCAATTTCAGGGTTGAACCATGGTAGGGTCTGTTGCATGCAATGGCTTTATGTCAAATTTCTCATCATTTCCCCTAGTGTTACCTTTCAGTTCTTTATTCTGTATGTATGTGAAGGGACTGTTTGCAGGAGGCCTAGAAGCCACCTAACATTTACTGATTAGATGCAAATACCAACTTTCTCTCCAATTGTGAAAGCCAACAACATGATATGTACAAATATTTACAAAAATTCTTGCAGTGTGATATGTATGCAAAACACATTTTTGCTAAGAACCACTGTTTTCTATCCTAATGACAAAATCATACACAATCAAATTAGTACTGCATATGTAAATTCAAACTTAGAGTCCTCACAGTTCTTTAAACAGCATTATTTGATCCATCACTATATGTGAGGTATGTTATGAGCTTGTGAGAGGAAGGGGAGGTAAGGAGTTGAGCGAGGCCAGTCAAGTCTTACCTGAATGCATGATAACTGCACATTGAAAAGCAACTAAGAAAAAGCAGAGAATGCCAAAAGTGGTTAATATATACAAACCCAACATTGAATGTTGAAAAAATTTTCATACTGGGCAGAAAAAAAAAGGCAGTTAACTTTTTATTCTTTGCCTCTCCCTAAGATCAGCTTCAATGTTTATGTCTAGATAGGTGTCAAGATCCCCAGTTTCCGAATCACTGCCCCCACTCCTGAATGCAGGGATTCGGGAATAGATGATGGTGACTTAGAATGGACTCCCAGGCCCCTCATAGCTTTAGGGTGGGGATGATCTCTGTGAGTTCAAGGCCATCCTGGTCTACAAAGGAGGTCCATGATAGCCAATGCTACAGAGAGAAACTCTGTCTCAAAAAAAAAAAAAAAAAAAAAATTAAGAGAAAAAGATAGAAAAGAACACTGGAAAAAAAGGGATAAAAGAGTCTGTGTTATGTAATAAGAATGTTAGCAAGTTTGGTCCTACAGAAATTAAACCCCAGCCATGATCTCAGGACAATTAGGCATTGGGTGTTATATCAACACCCAATGACTGGGAGGAATGGTCCCTGCTGAAAACTGGAGCACAGTAAGAAGCAAACATGTGGTATTATTTAATAGCGATTATGATTCTTGTTACAAGCTAGGAAGGATGCACCTTAGATGAACTTTTCAAAATCTTTCCCCACACCAGCCACAGAACCCTGACATGGAGGACCAGAGGAAACCCAACCCTTTTCTGCGAGGACCTTCTGTGACGACTCCTTTTATGTCGTTTTCGCAGGCCTGCTTGAAATGTTGGTGAAGGACACTTGAGTTAGGTAAGGAGGGGATGTGGTAGATTCCTACTGGAGGTGCATTATAAATTCACAAAATAATGGAATGAAGAAGCAACAGAGATATTTTGAAGAAATATTAGCTGGATTTTGTTGTTTTGTTTTGTGGTACTGGGGATTCCACATAGGGCCTCTTGGATGCTGGATGGATGCTAAATACATTCCTTTCTGTACTTTTAAATTATTATTATTATTATTATTATTATTGTTGTTGTTGTTGTTATTTTTTGAAAGATGATTTCACTAAATTGCCTGGGATGGTCTTGTGTAAACTTGCAATTATCTGGTCTCAGCCTCCTTGGTAGCCTAGATTATATAGATACTAAATGTAACCTATAATATATGTGAGATAGTGAATAGCTAAGATAAATCAGACTTATATTGATAGATTGGGCTTTCATTAAGATTTCTTTTTAAAGAAAAAGAGAAAACTATGCAAAAGTTAGGACCATTTATCTTTAGAGGAGGAGTGTTAGATTGTTGTTGGTGGTGAACCATCAGGCAACTTTGGAAGGTTTCCATTAAGTATACCATGAAGGCTCTTTATAGTTGGTTAATGCATTTTTTTTTCTTATAAAACTCTACTGGAATGTTCATTTGCTTAGGTGGCTTGATTCGAGACTCTTACATGATGTTTTATTGCTGTCTTATGAAATCATACACATTTTCAGTACAAACAATCTTGGATTTTTGCTTTAGTCAGAGACCAAAGGTTATTGGATGCTAAGTACTGTTCAAACAGATAGAAACAAGTTTAGTGGGAAATCTACTGATTATCCTTAAGAAAGCTGTTTTAAGTAAGTTTAAATTTTATGTGTTATGATTTTCAAGTACAACATATGATTATTATTGTTATGATGAAGATGATGGTTTGAGGACAGAGTCTCACTATTAGCACTGGCTTGACTGGAATGTGGCATGTGTATAAAGTTGGGCTCAAACTTACAGAGATTCACTTGTCTCGCAAGTGCTGGGATTAAAAGTTTGTACCACAACACTTAGCCCACAGATATTATTTTTAAGTGCATAATATTAACATGTATTAGACAAGTAATCAAGAAGATAATTTATTTCACCTCCTTTTTTTTTTTAAAGCACAAGTCTAAATAGAACAGTTTTATTTAAATCACTGTTAAATATACTTAAGCTGGGATTCTTTTTTTTTATTATTTATTTGTTTATTTATTATAATTTATTCATTTTACATCCTGATTGTTAACGGCTTGATTGTATCTTCCCACTCCCACCCTCTCTTCCCACCCTTCCCTTCCACCTTATTCCCCTCCCCTAGACCTCTGACAGGGATCCTTGTTTCTGTATAATCTTGAATTACAGTCATCATCTTGCCTTATACTCAGTAAACACTAAGCTAACACATACTCCTCGTAGGGCTAACATGGTCTCACTGTTGTCCCACTTTATACTGCATATTACTAACAGGGAAACATGAAAGCTGTAGTTCATAAATAGCAGGAAATAGAGCAGAATCACTTAACATTTCCATCAAGTTCAACAGCTGCCCTCAAACTTCCTTTTTAAAATTCAGAGGTTCAAAATAGACACGCTACAATTTATAAAAATAGATTTGTCTGTCACTTCTAATTTCACGTTTTTAAAAAGAAAGTTGTGTTTCAATAAAAATTTGCAGATAGATTGGATGCCTGAGCATCTGGCAATTGGAAGATAATCATGGTTTCCTTGGTTTGGAGTCAAACTACAAAGGGTAATTGGTGAAGATGCTATTTTGTTTGACTAGCCTAAGTGATCTTATCTTACTCATCTCGATGGCAGATGGTAGGTATGTCATTAACAACTGAATTTTATGGCAAGAAAGGGATTGAGAAATGAAAATGTTGGCTTATCTATGGCTAAAATCATATGTCACATTGGAAGGAGTGCGAGTCTAGTATTAAAAATCTGACTCCACTACTGCATTTGTGACTGTGGACACATCTCTGTCTATTTGGGCCTTGAGTTACTTAGTTTTAATAGAACAGAGCTGATTAGGACCTCTCTGTTCAAAGTGTGGTCCATGGACAAGTGACACTGGTATCATATAGCTTAGTTGGACCATAGGTTTTCAGACTTCATTTCTGACCTACAGAATCAGAATGCACATTTGAAGAGACTGCATTGAAGAGATCTTGGTGGGTAAATGGACTTGCCATGCAAGTCTTATGATCTGAGCTCTATCCTTAGCATGCATGCAAAGGTGGAAGGAGTGAGCTGACTCTGCAAAGCTGTTCGCTGGCCTCCACATGCGTACCATGGCATGTGGGTCCCCGGCCATGCACTTACATACACAATACTACAAAACTGTAAAATATAAATGTGTCTGAAGACTTCAGGTGACTGCAATGAATGCTGCAGTCCATCCTTAGTCTTATGTTTAAGGTTATCAGTGATTCCCTCCAGAGATAGCAGTACCAATGTGAACATGGAGACTCTCTCTGGTAGAATGTCTGGCTTGGAATATGCCACAGAATGAATAAGCAAATAAAGATGATGAGGATCTTATGACACAACAGGACCTCAGTTGCCTTGATGAAGAGGATCTTAAAAATCACAAGAACCTTCCTGTCAGTCTTAGCAGGGGTCAGGATTTTGGGTTTTGTGTATGTATTTTTTTTTCTGAACAATCAAAACACAATGATTCTACATCCTTGTATCCATTCCCTTCTTCCCTCCTTTTAAAGAAGATGATCTAATTTTTATAATGAAACTTACTTGCTCCTGATTTCATGTGGCACAAGCAGTAACACAAGCTGTCCTTTTCTTTGCACTGGCTTCCTTTCCCCCTTTCCACCCACCCATCCGGGCGTCACATTACTGCCAGGCCATTTACACCATCTGTTCATTAAGTGTCTGTTGATGGAAGGATGGAGGACACCTGGTGACCACCACGTCAGGCCAATACACTGAGGAGAGATTGGCAAAGTGGCACAAAGTATAAAATAAAATAACTCTTGGAAGTCCAGAGGGTTGAATTTTTAGAGAAAGGAGGGACAAGTGAAACAGGTCGAGTTTCTGAGGCCCAGAGCAGTCTTTTTATTTCTTGACCTTGTGCTCTTTGAGCACTGCCCTTGAAGGGAGGAGGGATTCCTTGGGAAGCAGAGGCACATACGTTTTCTGCTGAGTAGCTTCTTGGAGTAAAGCAAATGGTATACCGGGAGCCTCCTACGGGCACCTGTTGGACTGAAGATTGCTAAATTACCAAAAGGCCATCTGTGTGTCCAGGTTGCTAGCTAGGTCATTCCTTCTAATTCCACAAAACATGCTCAGTCAACTGTTTATCACTTCTGAAAGCGCATTCACACTGAAAGACCTAGGTATAGCCTGCAGAAACATGGCCAGAGGGCTACTCTCTGGAACACTGGGCCTTCAGAGAATCAAATTAGGATGTACAGTTCTCTCTTTATCCCACGGAGCTTCAATAGTCAGTTATAGCTCAGCTCAGCTCAGGATATATTCAACCCTGTCAGTCACCTGCTTAGGCCAGGGTTTCTCTTAACGACACAAAGCTGTAACAGTTCTGATTCTAGTTTTAAGTTCCAACTCTGTCAAAGCTTTCTTAACCAGTTTCCAGGGTTTGTAGCATTTAGAGTCTCTTTAGTAGAAAGCATATACTGATCAAGTGAGCAGTCTTTGGGTCAGAGTCCTTGCTTATAACTTCTTATGGGACCAGGCACAAAATACTGAACATCTTTATCCCTAGAATAGGATACTGACACCAACCTGCCTTCTAGGTTTGTTTTAAAGAGTCCATTAATACATGTAGAAGAATTAAGAAGTAGATTCTCACACAATGTTAACTTCTAAGCAAGTGTCTGCTATTGTTATTGGAGAAATAAGATGGTTCTGAAACTTGTTTTCTTTCATTTTCACCCACGGGGACGAGAAGCTAATTAAAGAAACTGTTATGATCAGCATTTGTATGGATTCCAGGCTCAAAGGAAAGGTGATAAACCTCTCCCATCGTTGCATTTCCTGCCGTCTTTTTTCCCATTATCTTATTATTTGATTTCCACTCCTTTTAGAGAAAATAAGACAAAAAGAAATCTATGTAATGATTCTTTCCTATGGTGTCTTCCTTGTCAGCATCTGCCGCATCACTGGAAGGTATTGACGTATTGAAGGTTCCCTCAAGCTTGCTCAAGCAGGGAATTAACTTCAAGCTCAGTGATGAGAGAAGGCTGTGCTGCGCATTGTGCTGATCTAAGAGCCTAGTCCAGACCTGCACAGTGGGTCAAGTCACAGGTCTTGGAAGTAATGTGATTCAAAGCATAAGGGTGTTTTCATAATCAGAGAGAGAGAGAGAGAGAGAGAGAGAGAGAGAGAGAGAGAGAGAGAGAGAGGGAGGGAGGGAGGATAGATAGATACTCTCACTTCTCTCTTTAGGTAAAGACATGGCAATCAAAAGTATTGTTCTTTTTATAAAGAATTTGCACATACAGTGATCACCAGATAGTCATGTAAAACCTAGGCTGGAGAGAAAATAACGGTGGCATCCTTGGAGAACCGATGTCTGGATGATACAAGGGATGCTGCTCTTTGTTTCTGCCTGAGGGGCCAAATATCATCTAACTTTCTTATTTTTAAGGTGAGTTCCAGATATCTGGATTTTAAAAAAAAATCACATGAAATCTCCATGTTTTAAACATCACCTGAACTATATATAAAATAGTGAATCTTTCCTTTAAGCTTCAATATGCCATTGCATTGCTGGCATCAAGTGTTACAGTTTGTATCTGACGTGTCCCATGGAAACTCATGTGTTGGTTGGTCCCCAGCTTGTTTTAATAGAAACTGAAGGAACATTTAAGAGGGACTGACTACCAAGAGTGATTGAGGCACTGAAGGCTCTCAAAGCAGCGGTTCTTCACCCATCTCATGCTGCAACCCTTTCCTCATGTGGTGGTGACCCTCCAACCATAAATTTATATTTATGGCTACTTCATAATTATAGTTTTGCTACTCTATGAATTGTAATGCAAATTGATTTGTTTTCTGATAGTCTTAAGTGAATCCTATGAAAAGGTGAAGGTGCCATGACCCACAGGTTGAGAACCACTGCTCTAAGGGACTGTAGGGTACTGTTCTTTTCCTGTTTCTCTTTTGCTTTTTATATCACAGAGGGAAGAACTTTCCTCCCCTGCATGTTCCCTGCATGGTGTGCTATGTCCTCTTACCACGGCACAAAAGAATTGACTTGCCCCATGCGTGTCAAAATAATTCCTCTTTCTACATGTTATTATCTCAGATTCCATTAGATTCACAGAAAGAAAGCTGGCTAACACACTGATTTGCCTCACAGCCCCACCAAGTAACCATTAAGAATGTTATATGCACCCGCTAAAGTCCTGAAATATATATAGAGAGTGATGGGATGAAGAAAGAGATAAATACAGAAAGATATTTGTGTGTGATGGAGAGGAAGAGAGAGACAAAAGAAGAAGGAGGAGAGGGAGAGACTGAGAGAGTTAAATTGTTCAGCTCAAAAGTGATTTCCATTTAAGGATATGAACAGTTATCTTTAAATTTTTATTTAAAATGGTTTTAGAGTTACATCAAACTGAAAATGTAGTACAAAATTTCTTCTTATATCTTTCACCTAGATTTGCCAAGTAACGTTTACATTTACTATCTTTCCTTGGTCCTTAGGCTCAGTTTGTCTGTCTCATTTTATCTATATATGTGTTTGTTTTTACACATTTTCTAGAACTAATTGAAGGCTCATTGTTCTAGTTTTGAAGGTTTAGTATATTTACCTCAAACCAAAGGAAATAATTCTTTTCTATAGTACAATGCAATAGTCACATTAGGAGAGCCATACTCTGTTACTACCTAAATATGAGCTTCCACAAATTTTCATTAAAGTTTCTTTGTAGCTAAGAAAAGTCTTGGGTCCCATACTGCATTTTATATGTATGCTTTATTAGTGTACTTTAATCATTTTTGGTTGGGAGTAAACAGTTCTTGTTTCTTTTATCACAAAAAAAAATCAAGTCTGTTTTGTATATTGACATCTCAGAGTAGTGTATGTCCACTAACATTATAGAAAACAATATATACCCCTTTGACATAGGTTTATTTAATATGTGCTAAAGATTAAATTCTGGTAGCTCATTTGGATAGGGACATCAAAAGGACCTGCTGCGTTCACAGTGCAAGTAAGACTGAAGGAGAGCCTTTCAAGAAGACTATTAGTTTGTTTTGGGAAGAGAAGTATTTCTTATGTGAAACAGTAATTTGCTATTTTAGCCATGTAATAAAACAACTCCACTCAAATTCTCTCAGTCTTGTAAAAGTTTCTCCCCTTATTCCTTTTCTATATCATATTTGTTTTGCTGATTGAAGATCTAGAATCTTCAGATCTAATTGACATTGAGAATATATGTAAACCTGTAAGTTGACAACATTGGTGGAGACAATGACAAAGTAGGATAGACAGAATTTGTTGCTGAATTTGTCAGTAAGAACTTGTCTCAATGCTAGGCCCTCAGAAGCTTAAAATATAAGATAAAGAAACCTAAGGTTCCAGGACCCTCTGGGTCTTTCTATTTCCTCATTCTCCCAGGCTTCTCACACCTAAAGTCTCAATAGGATGTCCTCCCCTCTGACTCACTTTCCTGGTAGGTAAAGTTTTTCATGGGGATGTACCCCTTGGACTAGTGTCTCGATATAAGTGAGTATATACCATTTAACTCTTTTTGCTTCTGGGTGAACTCACTCATTATGACAATTTCTAGTTCAATTCATTTGTCCACAAATTTCAGAAATTCCTTGTTTTTAATAGCTGAGTAGTATTCCATAGTGTAAATGTACCACCGTTTCTTTATCCATTCTTCTACTGAGGGACACGTAGGCTGTTTCCATGTTCTGGCTATTATGAATAAGGCAGCTATGAACATGTTTGAGCATATGTCCCTGTTGTGTGGTAGTGCATCTTCTGGGTATATTCCAAGGAGTGGAATAGCTGGGTCTTGAGGAAGCCCTATTCCCATTTTTCTGAGAAAGCGTCAGATAGCTTTCCAAAGTGGTTGTACTAGTTTGCATTCCCACCAGGAATGAAAGCGTGTTCCTCTTTCTCCACATCCTCGCCAGCATGTGGTGTCAGTTGAGTTATTGATCTTAGCCATTCTGATGGGTGTCGGGGCCCTGGGGTCCTCCTCAAACTATGGCACCAGCCAAGGAAAATAAAGGCAGTAAACTTCGAACCCCTACCCGATGGACAGGACATTCTCCACCGTTAAGTGGAGAAGGAGATCTGACTTTCACACAAACTCTGGTGCCCCATATTTGACCATGTCCCTTGGATGGGGACACCTGGTGGCACTCAGAGGAAGGATAATAGGTCACCAAGAAGAGACTTGATACCCTATGAGCATATACAGGGGGAGGAGGTCCCCCTCAGTCACAGTCATAGGGGAGGGGAGTAAGGGGAAAATGGGAGGGAGGGAGGAATGGGACGATACAAGGGCTGGGCTAACAACTGAAAAAAAAAGAAACCTAAGGTTAACATGGGCATAGAGGCTCTGAATTTTGCCATTCCCACTTTAAAATAAAATTGCTTATATCTGTAAAATGTCAAAACATACAAAGATTTTGTAAAAAGAGTAGAATACAGGCTATTAATGGAAAATAGTAGTACAAGAAGATAGTTCTTAGCTACAATTATTTATTTAGCTTTTTAATTTTTGTAATTAAAAAAATTCACACCATGTGTTTTGATCATATTCACCTCCCTAATCTTCTCCTCCCAGATCTACCCTCTGGGAGGGTATTCTTTACCTGCCAAAAATTGTGCCCTTAAAAAAAAAGCACTTCAAATTCAATTTTGCTAAGTATATGTGGCCTTTCATTGGAGCGTGCTTGTCTTAGCAGGGGCTACACCATTAAAGAAAACAGTTTTGTTTTTTTCTCCAAGCAGCAATTAAACCCCGAAAGTTCATGCCCACCCACTCTCCTCATGGTGGGATTTTGTCTGGCTTGACCTTGTGTACATCTTGAGCATGCTGTCACAACAGCTGTGAGTTCATATGTGCAGCTGACTTGGCTATGTTCAGAAGTCACACACTCATTTCTTTCTGGATTAAGATGATATTCTGTAATTGGAAACAGCCTTGATGTGCTTTGATGGGTGAACAGATTAAAAAAAAAGTTGGACATTTACACAATGGAATGTTACTCAGTTGTTAAAAAAAGAAACTCATGAAATTTGTAGGTAAATGGATGGAGCTAGAAAAAAAAACCATCCTGAGTGAGGTAACTGATACACACACACACACACACACACACACACACACAAACACCAATAAGAAACAAACAAATATAGCATGTGTTCACTTACATATGGATGTTAGCTTTTAAGCCTTCAATAGTCATTTGAAGTCATTAGTCATTATGATCTGAATAATGACAAGGGTTAGGTACAGCGTAGGGGACTGGAGAAGGGTATACTCTTAGGTTGGCAAGAAAGAGTGGAGAGGGGAGATGGAGACCGGAATAAGAGTATTAAATGGAGAGGGTGAGCAAGAGGTAAGAAGAGAATGTTGGGAAAGACAGCTAAAACTAAGGATCATTTGAGGGGTCATATGAAAACCTACTACCATAGAGGCTTCTTAAAACAAATATATATATGAAAGACATCTAAATGTGATCAACAAATAACAAGGGAGACAAAGCACCAACTAGACACCTTTCATGAGCAAATGAAAACTCTTAGGCCAGGTAACAGATTACATCCAATTGAACTGATAACCAAAGCAGTCCCTGGAAAGCCCCAAACAACCCAGGTTACTGACAAGGCTGTAGACATCTCCACAAACTGATGATAAAAGGCTCTATTGCTGAGGATAACATGAACATATTTCATTGACCACAGAGAAGTTTAGCTGGTGCCTGACTAGAGCCTTCATCCCTCCTGACTGTTGTTCATGGTACTGGGAGGCCCTCTGTCTGCATACCCCTAGAGGAAAGAGGTAAACAGCAACCAAGCAACAAAACTTATAATGGTGACCTTATTTTAAGATGTGCTCATGTAGTAGTGAAACAAAAGTTGTGGGAGTAACCAACCATTATGCAATTGAATTTAAGGCCTATCCCATGAAATGAAAACCATGTCTAACACCGCTCAGGTGGCCAAGAACCTGAGACTAGATAGACCAGGGACTTGTGGGAAAACTAAATACTACTTGGTTCTAAAAGACCATAGTAATCAAATGACTCCTAGTGACATTCTACAGTACTCCTGGGTCGGTGTATTGCTCAGCCATCAAGAGAGAGGCTACTTTCTGCAGTAGAGAGAAGAGATACAGAGAATCATAGCTGGACAATGGGCAGAGCATGAGAGACCTTTGGACACCTAGTCCTACGTGGGACATCTCCACCTAATCCTTCACCTTAGAGATCAGGGAACCCAGCATAAGGGGAGGTGGGAAGATTGTTAGAGCCAATTGGATCAAAGGTGCCAAGGAAACTGGGCCATTTAGATACAACAGAGCACACAGAAAGAAACTCAGAGTGCTGACATATATGAGCTCACAGCAAGCATGTGCAGAGCCTGAGTATGTCTAAGGTAAGGAGGTATCAAGGCTGAGACAGGAAGTAGACACAGGTCTCCATACTTAGCCCAGAAGCTATCCCCAATTGACAGCTGCTCATAAAGGAGAACATAGTTTTCTCCAACAGAGTCTCACTGGGGATGCAAACCACATTTGAAGACGGTACCATGTCCATCAGAACATGGTTTTTTTTTTTGTTTTGTTTTGTTTTGGTTTTTTGTTTTTGTTTTTTTTTGTTTTTGTCTCATAATGCTTTGTCTCGACATCTTAAAAAGAACTTATAAGTCATTCATTGTTTCCCATTTTGTGTTTTTATGAGAATGTCTGTGTATGTGAGTATGTGTGTGTGTCTGTGTCTATAGGATTTTTTTGGGTTCTTTTTTTTTTTTCTGTTTGTTTCTTTTGTCCCATTTGGTGTTTTTATTTGTTTGTTTTGTTGTTGTTGTTGATCCTTGTTTTTTATTTCTATAGAGGGAGAGAAAGAAAGGGTGTGGATTTGATTAGCTGGGGAGGTGGGGAGGATTTGAGAGGACTTAGTATAGGGAAAACTAAGATCAAATTGTATGGTATTAAAATATATTTTCAATAACAACTAAAACTATAGAGAAGATGGCATTCAGTGGAAATGCTTTAGGAACATCAGAAATTGGAGAAGCATTAAGGAACAGGGTTTTGAAAAGGGCAGGCATGTCCTGGCTGGCCTAAAAAATTTACCAACCAAAATTGTGAAATCTTCAAAACTTTACTCCCTGGAGCTGAGATTCTTCATTTGTAAAATGAAGGATTATTTTGCCAGCTTCTCATGAGGATTAGCAAGACAAACAAAAGGAAAACATTTAACTCAGTGTATCTGGTAGGATATATATGCCCAATCAATACGGATTTTTCTTTAACGCTCCTTTCTGTCTGAGACACTTTCTAGGCCTTATTAATTCACCCCTTGTAAAAATCCACTGGGAGGAATTTCAGCATCTAGTAACATAGACAAATTAAAGGGGAAAAGGCATAGAGAGTTTTGAATAATATAACAACTGGACATGTTGGAAATAAACTTACTGTGATCTCTGTCTTAAAGTCATGCAGACACATATCTGTGATCAGAAAGTTTATATTGAATGTGAATTGTGAAACCAAAGCATGTACAGATTACATCCGATAGATGCACGTGTCTCTACATTGGTGTTATATAATTCTTTGTTGAAAAATGGAAGCAGCTGATTGCAACTCAATTTCAAAACTTGCTTCTACAGAGTAGGCAAACAAATCTTCCATAGAATGAAAGGAGACTGAAGCAGCATGGTTCTGTGTGCATGAAAGAACTGGACAGAGCAAAACCGCTGGGGACTGACTTTCACACGAACTCTGGTGCCCCATACTTGACCATGTCCCCTGGATGGGGAGGTCTGGTGGCACTCAGAGGAAGGATAGCAGGTTACCAAGAAGAGACTTGATACCCTATGAGCATATACAGGGGGAGGAGGTCCCCCTCAGTCACAGTCATGGGGGGGCAGTAAGGGGAAAATGGGAGGGAGGGAGGAATGGGAGGATACAAGGGATGGGATAACAATTGAGATGTAATATGAATAAAGTAATAAAATATATATTAACAACAAAAAAAGAATTTGGTGGAAAAGCTCATGCAATGTATGCGTGGGTCCTACGTTTCACGGCATCTACTTTATTCACCTCAGGTATTCACATGCAGATGACATCATAGTCCAGGTAGTGCTGGAAGCACCATGAATTTTTATTTTGTACTCATGAAATGAAGTTGCTTTGTATATTTAAATATTTGTTTTCTTCCTAGATCTGAGGAGTTATGCCATCAGAAATGGGCAAGGGAAATTACAGAGTGGATTTTTAAAAAAATTTTTTTATTAATTTATTCTTGTTACATCTCAATGTTTATCCCATCCCTTGTATCCTCCCATTCTTCCCTCCCTCCCATTTTTTCATTATTCCCCTCCCCTATGACTGTTCCTGAGGGGGATTACCTCCCCCTGTCTATTCTCATAGGGTATCAAGTCTCTTCTTGGCTACCTGCTGTCCTTCCTCTGAATGCCACCAGGTCTCCCCCTCCAGGGAACATGGTCAAATGTGAGGCACCAGAGTACGTGAGAAAGTCATATCCCACTCTCCACTCAACTGTGGAGAATGAGTGAGTTAACCCAGAAGCAGAAAGAATCAAATGGTATATACTCACTTATATCTGCATACTAGCCCAAGGGGCATGTCCCACGAAAGCCTTCACTTACCAGGAAACTGGGACAGAGGGGAGGGCATCCTATTGGGACTCTAGATGAGAGAAGCATGGGAGAATAGCAAAGTAGAAGGATCCAGAGGGTCCTAGAAACCTACAAATAGAACATTATGATAGGTAGATTTGGGCCCAGGGGTCCCGCTCAAACTAAGGCACCAGCCAAGGACAATACAGGCAGTAAACTTTAAGCCCCTACCCAGATCTAGCCAATGGTCAGAACATTCTCCACAGATTGGATTTTTTAAAACTTTGCTGAGCAAACAAAGCATTACTTTTTTTTTCTCTCTTTTGGGTAACATTGTTATACTGTAAGGATAGCCATATAACTTATTACCTAAAGTAAAACACTCTGGGAAAGAAAAATGGTGACATTAGCGATTATACCAAGGTACAAGGAGCAGACTGACCTGGGGTATATGGTCATTCTATCTTCGAGAACTTATGCCAAGGATTAAAAATGTTGCCATAAAACAGTATTTAGCAAAGTGGCTAAAATAAAGCTCCCCACACCACAGGTTCTTCTTAATCCATGTCCAGGGCTCACTTCTTCCTACCTCTGCATCCCTACCACAGGCCCTAATTGTTAGCCATACTTTAACTTGATTTTTTTCCCAGCAAAACCTGAACGTTGTGTGGCAAAC